>NC_133368.1:44029854-44052354 GCF_049309525.1 Garra rufa | reverse complement strand
TAAAAATGTGTCAGATGAGCTCAACTACTTCACAAATGACCAGAAGAGCTGATTAATTGCTCTCTGCCTGACAGCAGCTGTTGTTTGCTGACCTTTTAGAGCATTTAAAAGAATACTTATCCACAAAAATAATTATTTACTCACCCTCATGTTGTTCCAAACTTGTGTGCTGTTGTTTTTTCTGTGGAACAAAAATGTCAAATGTAAATTTAGAAAAATGTACACACATTTTATAACTAGCTCATGAAAGCGCATAACATTTTTGGCTGAGCTTTTCCTTTAAATAGAAACCAGACGTGAAGAGTAAACCATGAATGAGTCACCGAATTATAAACTTATTTTTGAGAGCTCAAATGACACCATGTGCAAAACAGAGGTAATGACACACCTTTACGATTATTTAAAACTCTTAGACAGAGGTTGAATACCTCCGGGCGCGTCACTTCTTCCATCCTTTAATACTATAGTAGCAAACACACATTCATTTACAAAACACCCCTGACCTCTGAGTGTGTCCAAGGTTCACAGTTGTCTTTTTCAGTCTTTGACAGCTGCTGGATGCGACACTGTGCTCCCGTTTGGTCAGCCTGAATTCTTTCTGTCTGTATGAGGGGTCTAAATTTAGAGGGGCGGACTTAAATTGCAGGCAGTTTGTGTTGGGGCTCTGTGTTATTTCAGCCTCTTACAACTGAGACGGCAAGACAAGAGGAAGCACAGCATCCTCTGCGAATTTTGAGATGGAACCCATGAGTATCAAGGAAGACCTACAGCTCTTTCAGAGCACCCTGCTTCAGGACGGTTTGAAGGAACTTCTGAAGGAGAACAAGTTCGTGGATTGTATTCTGAAGGTTGGAGATCGGAGCGTTCCCTGCCACAGACTCATCATGGCTGCGTGCAGCCCGTATTTCCGAGAGCTTTACTTTACAGAAGACGGCGTTGAGAAGAAAGACTCCAGCAAGGAAGTAGTCCTGGAGGATGTGGATCCCACCATTATGGACATGATTGTGAACTATCTCTATTCCGCAGACATCGAAATCACAGATGAGAACGTCCAAGACGTCTTCGCAGTCGCCAACAGGTTCCAGATCCCATCCGTGTTCACCATTTGCGTCAACTACCTACAAAACAAGCTTTCGTTAGGCAACTGCTTGGCTGTTTTCAGAATGGGATTGGTTTTGAACTGCCCAAGACTTGCTATTGCTGCTAGGGACTTCATAGCGGAGCGTTTTGAGACTTTATCCAAGGATGAAGAATTTCTTGAGTTCAACGCTCCCGAGTTGTTTGCTATCATTGGTTGCGATGCCCTGAATGTGGAAAAGGAAGAGGTTGTGTTCGAGCTCTTGATGAAATGGGTCAGGAAGAACAAGGAGAACCGGACGAAAGCTTTGGAAGATGCTTTCGAGCACATTCGCTTCCGTCTTCTCCCAGAGAAATACTTTAAGGAGAAGGTGGAAAAGGACGACATTATAAAAGCCGACCCTGAACTCGTCAAGAAGCTGAAGGTCATCAAAGAGGCGTTTGCTGGAAAGCTTCCACAATCTAAAGAGGGCGAGAAAGGCGAAGGAGAAGATGGGGAAAATGTCTTGCCTGGGTTTCTCAATAATAACAAACGGCTAGGGATGTTCAAAAGGGATCTCATCCTGATGGTAAACGACACAGCGGCTGTGGCCTATGATGTTATTGAAAACGAATGCTTCCTAGCGGCCATAGCTGAGCAGATACCTCGAAATCATGTTAGCATCACGTCGAAAAAGAACCTGCTTTATGTTTTGGGAGGACTGTTTGTTGATGACGACGATAAGGAATCACCACTGCAGTGCTATTTCTTCCAGGTAAGGTTAACCCTGCTATATGCTGGTTAGGTATGGTTTGGTGCTGAGATGCTGGTTTATGCTGGTCCTTAGCTGGTTTATGCTGGTCCTTTGCTGGTTTATGCTGATCATGTTGCTGGTCAAGGATCAGCATAAACCAGCAAAGGTCCAGCATAAAGCAGAAAAAGACCCGCATTAACTAGCAAAAGACCAGCATAAACCAGCAAAGGACCAGCATAAACTAGCAAAAGACCAGCATAAACCAGCAAAGGACCAGCATAAACTGGCAAAAGACCAGCATAAACCAGCAAAGGTCCAGCATAAAGCAGAAAAAGACCCGCATTAACTAGCAAAAGACCAGCATAAACCAGCTAAGGACCAGCATAAACCAGCAAAGGACCAGCATAAACTAGCAAAAGACCAGCATAAACCAGCAAAGGACCAGCATAAACTGGCAAAAGACCAGCATAAACCAGCAAAGGTCCAGCATAAACCAGCATCCCATCACCAAAACATACCTAACCATATGCGTTTTTTTCAGCAGCGAAGTCATTCATTTATATAATATACAACAAAAGGCTGTTCACACTAATGTTTATAACTATAATTAAATTCTTATAGCTGTGGTGTGGTCTTACCTATACTCATGGAGTATAACGATATAGAGAAACGGTTTTCATAACCGTTTTTTCTTCAGCTGAGGAACGATAAATTCATCAACGGAAAATCTGAATTTACCCGCCTTTAAAAAGATCGCGCATTTAAAGCGGCAGAGGACTTACTACAGCTTAAGACAACCTGGAATTAAGCACATAAGGACTATATGGTACGTTTTTGTCATTTTGGAGCTTGACAGCCGCAGTCCTTTTCACTTACATTAACGAAAAGAGCAACATAAACATTTTGTCTCTAAACTTCTCTGAGCTTTTTTACACTGCAGTTATGTGTGTGTGTGTGTGTGTGTGTGTGTGTGTGTGTGTGTGTGTGTGTATAGTCACAAGATCCTTCAGAAATCATTCTAATATTCTGATTTGCCACTAAAAAAAACATTTATTAATATTATGTTGAAAACAGAGTAGAATTTTTCAGTTTTTCAGTTCAGAAAAACAGCATTTATCTGAAATAAGTCTTTTGTAACATTATAAATGTCTTTATTATCACTTTTGATCCATTTAAAGCATTGTTGCTAAATAAATATTCTTTTTGTATAATTTCTTTCCCCAAAAAAAAAAAATTAACTATAAAAATAATTTAATAAGTGAATAATTATAAAAATTATACTATAATATATGATTTCTGAAGGATCATGTGACACCAAACACCGGAGTGTTGATCCTGAAAATTTAGCTTTGATCACAAGAATAAATTAGATTTATAAATATATTCAAATAGAAAACCATTATTTTAAATAGTACAAATATTTCAAAATTCTGTTTTTCTGTACTTTAAATCAAATAAATGCAGGCTTGGTAAGCAGAAAAGACTTAAAAATGTTACTGTTCAGTTCAAAAACTTTTGACTGGTAGTGTATGTCTATATACATAAATTTGTATGACTTTTTATTTCAGTTTTAGTTATTTTAATACATCAAGCTTCAAACATTCCCTATTTTTTAAAGTAGCTACTTATTTTAAGTAATGAGCATTTTTTATTATTTTAGTTAAGAATAACTCTGGATTAACATTTTCAAGAGTAAAAAAAAAACATAAAGGTGAGTAAATGATGACATGTTTTTTTGGGGTGCTCTATGCATTTAATTGTATGACTATATATTTCTAGGAAGTGGTTTTAGGTGCAAAACGGTTCCTTATCGTTATCAGACCTAGCATGAAGGCCTATATGATCAGCGAAAATAAAGTTATTTACATTTGTAATTCATTTCAAATCTTCCATTTTCTTCAGATGGACCCTCATTCTCCAACCTGGTTAGCCCTGCCACCAATGCCATCGCCCAGGTGTCTGTTCGCCATGGGGGAGTTTGAAAACATTTTGTTTGCAGTTGCTGGTAAAGACCTGCAATCTAACGAGTCTCTGGACTCAGTGCTGTGTTATGATGTTGAGTAAGTTTCTTCTGCTACATACATAGGCCTACGCCAAACAACTGCATGTCCATCTAATTACCTTGTTCTCCACAGTAAGATGAAGTGGCAAGAAACCAAAAAACTGCCTTTAAGAATTCACGGTCACAGTGTGGTGTCACAAAACGGACTAGTTTACTGCATAGGAGGAAAGACAGATGACAAGTAAGTCAGGTAACATGAGTTTGAATACAAAATAAAAGCCTGAGGTTAGGCTTCATTGCTTGTTTTCATTTGTGGAACAGTAAAACCATCAACAAGATGTTTGCGTACAACCACAAGAAGTCCGAATGGAAAGAGCTGGCAGCCATGAAGACACCCAGGTCTATGTTTGGAGCCGCCGTCCACAAAGAAAAGATCATTGTGGTCGGAGGGGTCAATGAAGATGGCCTTTTAGGCTCTAGTGAAGCCTATGACTTTGGAACAAACAAGTATGTAAACATCACTAGTTTTTAACTGATACTTCATTTATGAAAATTACCCATGGTTTTACTACAGTAACCATGGTTAAAGTATGTTTTTTGTAGTAAAACCATAGTAACCACAAAATTTACCATGCTTTTACTATAGGATTTGGAGTAAACCATGGTAACTACAAAGTTAACCATGGTTTTTTACTATGGTATTGACAGTAAAATCATAGTAACCACAAAATTAACCGTGGTTTAACCATGTTTTTGTGGACAAAATTACAGTAACTTCAAAATTAACCATGGTTTTACTACAGTATTGACAATGAAATTATAGTAACTACAAAATTAACCATGGTTTTTACTATGGTGTTGACAGTAAAATCATAGTAACTACAAAATTAACCATGGTAGAACTATGTTTTTGTAGAAAAATCACAGTAAATACAAAATTAACCATGTATTTTTACTACGGTATTGACAGTGAAATCATAGTAACTACAAAATTAACCGTGGTTTAATTATGTTTTTGTAGAAAAATTACAGTAACTTCAAAATTAACCATGGTTTTACTACAGTATTGACAATGAAATCATAGTAACCACAAAATTAACTGTGGTTTAACTGTTTTTGTAGAAAAATTAACTGAAGATTAATAAACTGAAAATTAATTGACAATGAAATCATAGTAACCACAAAATTAACTGTGGTTTAACTATGTTTTTGTAGAAAAATGACAATAACTACAAAATTAACCATGGTTTTCCTACAATAACCATGGTTTAACTATGTTTTTGTAGAAAAATGACAGTAACAACAAAATTAACCATGGCTCTACTACGGTATTGACAGTGAAATCATAGTAACTACAAATTACCCATGGTTTTACTACAATAACCATGGTTTAACTATGTATTTGTAGAAAAATGACAGTAACTACAAAATTAACCATGGTTTTAGCTGGTTAATGTTGGTTCTTAGCTGGTTTATGCTGGTCATTTGCTGGTTTATGATGGTCCTTAGCTGGTCATGTTACTGGTCAGTGACCATAAACCAGTAAAGGGCAAGCATAAACCAGCAAAGAACAGCATGAACCAACTAAGGGCCAGCATAAACCAGCTAAGGACCAACATTAACCAGCTAAAACCAGCATCCCAGCACCAAAACATACCAGCATATGCTGTTTTTTCAACAGGGAGTGATGTCCGGTTAGCGAACGAATCGTTCTTTCTGAATCATTTGAAAAAGTTTGTGTCTCCAGTAAGTACTATTCCACAAATTACTCAAGTTATTTACTTTTTTTTTGACGTACCCGACACTCCCTCTGACTCGAAATAAACCAATATTCCGGAGTTATTCAGTTACTCCAACAGTACACTGACTGAACTGCTGTGAAAAGAGAAAAAACAGCATATGCTGGTTAGGTATGTTTTGGTGCTGGGATGCTGGTTTTAGCTGGTTTATGCTGGTCCTTAACTGGTCAATGACCAGCATAAACCAGTAAAGGGCCAGCATTAACCAGCAAAGAACAGCATAAACCAACTAAGGGCCAGCATAAACCAGCAAAGAACAGCATTACCTGCTAAGGGCCAGCATAAACCCGCTAAAACCAGCATCCCAGCACCAAAACATACCAGCATATGCTGTTTTTTCAACAGGGAGTGATGTCCGATTAGCGAACGAATCGTTCTTTTGAATCGGTTCTTTCTAGTGAACCGTTCGAACCGGTTCACCAAATCGGACTGAATCATTTGGAAAAGTTCGCGTCTCCAGTAAATACTGTTCCACAAATTACTCAAGTTATTTACTTTTTTTTTGACGTGCCCGACACTCCCTCTTACTCGAAATAAACCAGTAATCCAAAATTATTCAGTTTCTCCAATAGTGCATTGTCTAAACTGTTGTGAACAGAATCAGAATTAATGATGAGCAATGGATTTGCTTTATTTGTGTTTTATGTTCAGTGGTATTAAATGTATAATTTCTATAATAATGTCTATATTTTAAAAATAGTGGGAAAATGCCAAATTGTTAAATGAACTGTCATTGGTGGGAGAAACGATGCTTTTCGAGACTTTGAATCAATTCAAGCAAGTGATTCACTGTTTCGAAGCTTTCCAAACGCCGCACGCTAGTGACGCCTGCTGGTCAGAGTTGTGTAAATGCAAGGACAACTCGGTCCAAACATGCATAAAAACCAGCATCCCAGCACCAAAACATACCTAACCAGCATATGCTGTTTTTTTCTCTTCTCACAGCAGTTTAGTCAGTGTACTGTTGGAGTAACAGAATAACACCGGAATATTGGTTTATTTCGAGTCAGAGGGAAAAAAGTAAATAACTTGAGTAATTTGTGGAATAGTACTTAGGCTACTGGAGACGTGAACTGTTTCAAATGATTCAGTCCGATTTGGTGAACCGGTTCGAATGGTTCACTAGAAATAACTGGTTCAAAAGATTGATTGGTTCGCGAACTGGACACCACTAGTGCTCATTATTTGTCTATTAACAGCAGTTCAGTCAGTGTACTGTTGGAGTAACTGAATAACTCCGGAATATTGGTTTATTTCGAGTAAGTAATTTTTAAAATTTGTGGATTATTGCTTACTGAAGACACGAACCGTTTCCAACGATTCAGTCTGATTTGGCAAACCAGTTCAAACGAACGATTCGTTCGCGAACTGAACGCTCAAATTGATAACACTTACTGATTTGAGTGTTTTTGTTTACCTCTAAAATAATGTCAAAAAATTGAAAATAATATTGGGTGTATATAGAAAACCTATAAAATGATTACCAATAGAGTGTTTTCACCATGCGTCATCAATCGGCCATATTGGCAGCACTGAACCAACGAAACTCGCATATTTTCTGATTATTGCTGCTGAAATGGTCAATTATTATCATATTCTGGGCTGTACTAATCGGACAGACCAGAAAAAACATCTGGAGTAGGCTACTGTAGACTGCCAATTTTGCCAAATGTTATAACAAATCAAGGAGACGTGCAAAAAGCCGATTGTGGTTGGCCAAACAGGTTTCCAGGACAAGAATCTTAAAAATACCCTCTATTAAACAAAATTCACCACAAAATATGTTTGGTTTGAACCATACAGATTATAGAAATAGAAAAGTAGGAAAAAGTTGAATATTTTTTAATAACTTGCCACCCTGTTGCAAAAAACAGCATATGCTGGTTAGGTAGGTTTTGATGCTGGGATGCTGGTTTATGATGGTCCTTAGCTGGTCATGTTGCTGGTCAAAGACCAGATTTATCCAGCAAAGGACCAGCATAAACTAGCTAAGGACCAGCATTAACCAGCTTAAACTACCATCCCAGCATCAAAACCTACCTAACCAGCATATGCCGTTTTTTTTAACAGGGCAGTTAAACAACAACTAAAATATGGAAATTAGTTACATTACTTCAAATTCACCCTTATGTTTACTCACCTAGGATATTGTGGTTTTTATTCTTTGAAGTTATCTACAAGACAATGAGGCAATCAGTTTAAACCCTGTTTTTTTCTCAACAGATGGGAGCCGTTCCCTGAGTTTGTGCAGGAGAGAAGTTCTGTGAATTTGGTCAGTGCTGGTGGTGTCCTGTATGTGATAGGCGGCTTTGCAGTGCAGGAGAACGAGGACAAACAGTGTGTCCCATCAGAAAACACAGACATCTGGCAGTAAGTGTTAAAAAATATGAATCAAATCAGCATATTAGGATGATTTCTGAAGCATCATGTGACACTGAAGACTTGAGTAATGATGCTGAAAATTCAGCTTTGCATCAAAGGAATGTATTACATTTTTAAATACATTTAAATAGAAAATTGTATTATTTTTACAATATTACTGTATTTTTGATCACAAAAATCACAAAAAGTGCACCTGAACCTTTAACTGGTAATGTATTATTCAAACTTGGACTAAATCTTTAAAAAATGCTCTTTTTTAACAGGTATGAAGAGGATAAGAAACAGTGGACTGGAATGATACGAGAGATGCGATATGCTGCCGCCGCTTCCTGCGTTTATATGAGGCTAAATGCAGCAAAGATGCCTAAACTTTAAAAATATCACCACCTGTTATAGATTATGTCCAATAATTAAGTGTACCTATGTTTTAAAGCAGTATAATCCACAAAAAAACATTTCAAGCCAACATGTACTATAATGCACATTCCCAGTTTTTGTAAGTTTCAATCAAAATGAAATGCAACTTTCTCTGCCTCTAAAAAAGTTATTTTGATGCAGGCATTACAAATCATTCATCCCTCTTCCTCACTAAAGTAAAATGGGTGGCGAATGATATTTCATGTTGACTTTAAGAATACAAATGACCTATTAAATTTCATGTTGTGTTGGCAAATGTGACCCTGGACCACAAAACCAGTCATATACATACATACATACATACATACATATACATTTATACATCATCTAAAAGCTGAATAAATAAGCTTTCCATTGAAGTAAGATTTGGCAGGCTGAGATACAACTGAAAATCAAAATACTGAGAAAATCACCTTTAAAGTTGTCTAAATGAAGTTCTAAGCAATGCATGTTACTAATTAAAAATTAGGTTTTGATATGTGTACAGAAGGAAATTTACAAAATGTCTTAATGAAACATGATCTTTACTTAATATCTTAATGATTTTAGGCATAAAAGAAAAATCGATCATTTTGACCCATACAATGTATTTTTGGCTATTGCTACAAATATACCCGTGCTACTTATGACTAGTTTTGTGGTCCAGGGTCACGAATGTGGTGCAGTTGAGGAAAACATTTATACAATGGATGTCAAACACTGCCATACACTCACCTTTTCTCTTTTATATAAAATGCATAATAATAAATAAATTTTTGAAGGGAAAACAGCTATGCATTTCTTCATTGTGAATAAAAAAAGTGACATAAGCAATATCATTTATTACAAAATGAGCACTTAATGTAAGATTGCAGTACTAATCTTGCAGCTTAGACAGTCTGCAAACAATCCAATGTCTGTTGTTTCAAGATAATGTCTCAGGGTAACTCTGAGAATATTTTCTTCCTCAGATATTCTTTCCATGCATCTTCTGTAGACAGTTCCATTGAGTTCCATTCAAAGTGAGGAATCTGTGTAGAAATATGCATTATTAATACGTTACAAAAATGCACACTTTTGTCATCAAAATAATCAGTTAACGTTCTACTGACCTGTAATACGTGATATCCTAAAATTTCCAGATGTCTTTTCTTCATCATGGCATCTCCTTTCATGTGCCACGAGTTTTTGCAGAATGATTTGGAGTCCAGGAAATCCAAGGCAATGCTGGACAGATTTACAGAATTATATTATTTCTGATTATTATGTGTTCTTCAACACATTAGAGTGAGTGAGGGTCACATGAGACATACCGGCGAGCTCCGGGTGGCAGCTCCGTCCTGTCTCCGTCTGCAGATCCGGACTGCCACTGAACATTTCCGCTCTCGGTGATCTGCAGCTGGCTGGGCTCGCTGTACGGTACTGGATGAAGATGGCGATCCAGGACAAATTCAAAATCTGATGACAAAAAATATAATGCGGTCATGTTCCCACAAAGCATAAAGCAGCAATGCTGTGTCTAGGATTGTCATCCTGTACCACTGTATGTCTGTGAATGTGCAGTTAAGGGAACTGCATCCTCTGCTGATTTTGTAAGTTTGCCCACTGACAAAGAAATGATGAGTCTATAATTTTAATGGTAGGTTAAAAAAAAAAAAGAGTTATAAATTGATTTGCATTTTAATAAGTATTTGATCCCCTATCAATCACCAGGATTTCTGGCTCCAACGTGTCTTTTATACAGGTCATGAGCTGAGATTAGGAGCACTCTCTTAAAGGGATAGTTCACTCAAAATGAAAATTGGATGTTTATCTGCTTACCCCCAGGGCATTCAAGATGTAGGTGACTATGTTTCTTCAGTAGAACACAAACAAAGATTTTTAACTCAAACCGTTGCAGTCTGTCAATCATATAATGGCAGTCAATGGGCACCAAATCTTTGACAGTAAAAACAACATACACAGACAAAACCAAATTAAACCCTGCGGCTTGTGATGAAACATTGAGCTCTTAAGACATGAAATGATCGGTCTGTGCAAGAAACTGAACAGTATTTATATCATTTACTTCTGATCAACCGCAACGTTCAACTGTATTGAGCGTGTTCACAACGTGCTCTGGCATAGTAGTCGGTGAAAAGTCAACACATCCGGATGAGTTCACACAAGGAAACGTAATCTTTTAGTTTTTATTCGGTTGCCAGAATTAGGATAAGCCCAAGTAATTACCATTTTGAGTAGCCGCTATGCAGTGTTTATACTATGGGGTTATTGAATGCTTGAATCTGATTGGCTGACAAACGTTTTGATGGTGTGCATTATTTTCAGGGAAACGCACAGCGAACATAGTTCCAGGCAGCACTTGACCGCATTACATGTCTATATCACTTCGGCACACAATTTCAGTTATTTCAAAGGTCCTTACAGCCTAAAACACAAAAACAAAACCCACAAGACACTGGCCAAACAAATAAATACAGTAAACAACAGGATAAAAGCGACAGATTATTTCCATGTTTTTGCCACAATATTACGTTTTATTATGTACGGAAAGCACATACTCTATTTCTCCCACTCTCTCTCCCTTACAGACACACACATACAGTTTGCCCACACGTTAGCATACGCGCTAATGATGCTAGCGCTGTTCTGACGATTAACCCTCTGGGGTCTGAGGGTGTTTTGGGGCCCTGGAAAAGTTTTGACATGCCCAGACATTTGTGCTTATTTCAGTAAAAACATGTTAATGGCTAAAGTCTAATTACATTGTAATCAGCACCATTTGGGCTACAATAATAAGTAAACAACATGAATGTGCATGTTTGTGTGTTTGAGAAAACAACGTTTATGCGTGGTTAGTGAAAAAACTAAAGTTTTGAAGTCACTAAAATAAGGCCATGAAACACATGCAGAACATTTGTTCACAAGACTTTTGAGAATTTTTTCAACCAAATGATGTGAAAATCATCTCATTCACTCGTTCAGAGAAAACAATACATTGATATAAATTTTCTAAAACATGTTTTGTGATAGAAAGGGAACATGCGTAGGAGTGGCAATGACCCATGGATATTTAGCAATTCACACCTGAGAGACAAAGAGCCCTGCCCTAATGGCCCATCAATGAATGAATGTGACTATTAGGTAAGGAACAATGTGAGAAGATTTAAAGAATGGAGTTTTAGATTATTTGTATTTTATTTACAACACTGTATAATCAAAACATACATAATGAAGGTCAAAGACACATTATTGAGCACCCTGATCTAACTTAACAACTACATGGCATTTCTCACACGCGAGGTAACAACAGCGTGGTCTTGAAGAAAATGAAATTAAAGTTTTACTATTAGTAGAGACGATGCTGTTAATCACTTTAGAGAGACGCACAGACTTGATCAATTGACAGATCACTTCCATGCGTGCATCTACTATGGCAAATCACGTTGACGCGTCACGCGCCGGCTGTTGTGAACGCCCTCAGGACAGTTGAATGTTGCGATGGATCAAAGGTAAATAATGATATAAATACTGTTCAGTTTTTTGCACAGACCGACTGTTTTGTGTCTTAAGACCTCAATGTATCATCACCAACCGCAAGGTTTAATTTTGTTTTGTCTATGTATGTTTTTACTGTCAAAGATTTGGTGCCCATTGACTGCCGTTATATGACTGACAGACTGCAACGGGTTGAGTAAAAAATCTTTGTGTTTTACTAAAGAAACAAAATCACCTATATCTTGGATGCCCTGGGGCTGGGGGTAAGCAGATAAACATCAAATTAAAATTTTTGGGTGAACAATACATTTTATGGCGCTGGCTCGAAACTTCTTAGGCTTTTTCAGGGCATTGTGCTGATGACCCATACAGAGGCATTTGTAAAATATAGCATTTTATTACAAAAATAAAAATGGCATGGTGCACCGAATCTAAAGAGACCAGTTTTGGCCAAACCATTGAGAAGTTATAAGCAAAAAAAGGCATTTTTCACATCTCCTGACCAGTAGGTGGCACTTCACCAAAACACTGCAGGTCACCTCAGGTCATGCTTGTTATAACACACACCAAGTTTGGTCTCAATACGCCAAACCATTTCGGAGATATAGTCTCACACCCATTTTTGTGTGCTTTTCATAAAATTCGTTTGCGCATTATTCGAGAACCGTTGGACGAATCAACTTGAATTCCTTAACTTTTTGCCAGCATGGTCTGAAGATGATCTGAGCCAATTTTGGTGAAAATCAGACAAACCATCTAGGACAGGTTCGAAAAAGTAGATTTCAAGAATTATTAAAAATAGAAAAGAACTAAACCTTATGATTTTTGAATTTTGGTGTTCATTCGACTCAACATGAGCCAAGGATTCAGAGGGAAAAAAAAAGAATTCTGTGCCTTACGGTTCAAAAGTTATTAGCATAAACATGAGTGGAACTTTGGACAAGTGTTAGCGCTACAAAGTTTGAGTAAGAGACTCCAAATTTGCTATGGTTAATGTTGAGACTATCCTCTATCAGTGTGCCAAACGGATACAATAACTTACATTTAATTAATGATTAAACTCTGACTAAATATTTTTTTACAAATCTGTTATTTTTATTGTTAAACTGTATACTGCCATCCAAAGGCAAAACGCAGTAACTACACATTTGGTCAAAATTGAGCTAAGGCTTAAAATGGACTTAGTGACAACTATTTGTCTTGTTGCAAAGTATCCTTGTTCATTTTTGTCCCAGAGAAACAAGAGTGTTTCAGAGAAACAAGAGTGTCAACATGTTTGACTTGCTGGCGTAAAAACTTTAAAGGCATTTTTCTCAGTTTCAGTGTTGGCGTAGTTACTGCACTTTGGCTTTGGAGGGCAGTATAGTGTAATGTATTTAAAGTCGGCTATTTAAGAGTAGCTTTTTGAGAATGATTTGTGATGAAAAGAAAGGTAATGTCAGAGTGGTATGTGCACAGTGAGACCAGAGAATGTGTTTATACAAAGCAAATAGAGTCAATTTAAGCCACACTATATACTGGCCACTGAAAAGCCACTAATCAAAGTCCAGTCTGTTTTGCATGTAATGCTGGTTCAAAACTCACCAACAGTATAGAAGTATGGAGTCAGCACTCCTACTTTGGCACAGTTCATCCCACCCAGGACATCACCGAGCATCTTATGGATCTGCTGCTGTGCTGGACTGATGGAGCTCATGGCTACAAGATGTTTAAATGAAAAATGTTATTCCTTACTAGAATGGTTTCTGAAGGATAATATGACATTGAAGACTAGGGTAATGAGGCTGACCTCTCTTCTGCAGCTGTTTACAGTAGCGGTCATGAAACCAAGGCACCTGGAACTCAGGACACTCCAGACACACGGCGCGATTCAGCTCCATGAGACGAAGACGGATGCGCATGTTTAGAGTATCTGGAAAGACTGTCAGCAACGAGAAAAACAACACTGAACAACAAAGCACTGATAACTATTACCAAAGTTAAGAACTGCAAAGGTTTTTTGTATTACAGAACAGCTGATAAAAACAAAACAATAATCCACAAGTAGTCCACACAACTCCAGTCCATCAATTTACATCTTGCGAAGTGAAAAGTTGCGTGTTTGTAAGAAACAAATCCATCATGAAGACATTTTAACTCCATAATAAGTATAAAAGTCTTGCAGTCTTCGGTTGTGCTCTTATGTCAAAACTCACCAACATATTTGTTTAGAACAGTTTTGGATTGTTTTCACTGGTAAATGGTGCTTGATCTGTGCATATTTCTCTCCTGTTTCAGACAAGAGGAAGCAATATTATGGATTTTGGAATTGAAAAAAGTCTTAATGATGCAGCATTTCGCTTCAGTTGATGGACTGGATTACTTGTGGATTATTGTGGTGTTTTTATCAGCTGTTTGGACTCTCATTCTGACGGCACCCATTCACGGCAGCGGATCCATTGGTGAGCAAGTGATGCTACATTTCTGCAAATCTGTTCTGATGCAGAAACAAACTCATCTACATCTACATCTTGGAAAGAAACAAAAATGTCAAAATGTTCATTATTTTTCCAAAATACGAGCAATAATACAAAATGCATGCTATTTTTTATTTAGTACTGACCTGAATAAGATATTTCACATGAAAGACGTTGACATACAGTAGTCAACATTCGAAGTGGATCAAAAAAGTTCATCAAAGTTGTCCTAAGATAAGAACGGGTATTCTTTTTGGTTTTAGGACAAAATTTAATGAAAGGTTTTGATCCACTTCGAATGTTGAAAACTGTATACATATCCACAAGAGAAAATAAAAGTTGAATTTTTAAAAAATTATCCCGTTCAAAAGTTTACATACACTTAATTCTTAATACTGTGTTAATACTTGTTTAGTGATAGCTGTTCATGAGTCCCTTGTTTGTCCTGAACAGTTAAGTTTAACCTGCTTAACATGCCTGCTGTTCTTCAGAAAAATCCCTCAGGTCCTAAAAAATCTGTGGTTTGACTGTATGATTTTGAGATCCATCTTTTTACACTGAGGACAACTGAGGAACTCATATGCAACAATTACAGAAGGTTCAAACACGATGAAACACAATGCATTAAGAGCCAACTGGGTGAAAACTATAAACTTTTTTGTCTTCTGGGAAACATGCAAGTATCTTCTTTAGGGCAGTACTTTAAAAAAAAAAAAAAAAAGATATTTAGGCAAAATAAGAATTCTTCATTCTGTTCAAAAGTTTTCACCCGCCAGCTCTTAATGCAATTTATTTCCTCCATCAGTGAGCATTTGTACCTTCTGTAATAGTTGCATATGAGTCTCTCAGTTGTCCTCAGTGTGAAAAGATGGATCTCAAAATCATACATTGTTGGAAAGGGTTCAAATACTCAAAAATGCTGAAAAACCAAAGAGTTTGTAGGACCTGAAGGATCTTTCTATAAAACAGCAGGCAGTTTAACTGTTCAGGACAAACAAAAAAACACAGCTGTAGATCATTCAGGTAACACAGTATTAAGAATCAAGTGTATGTAAACTTTTGAAGAGAGTAATTTTTATAAATTCAACTATTATTTTCTCTTGCGGACTATATGTAAATGTCTTTTATGTGAAATATCTTATTCAGGTCAGTACTAAATAAGCACATGCATTTTGTATGATCCCTCTTATTTTGGTAAAAAAAAAAAAAAACATTTTGCAGATTCAGCAAGGTGTATGAAAACTTTTAACTTCAACTGTTTATATGAAGTTATACAATCTCAAAAAAGGACATACTCTCCAGATGGGCATCCAACTTTGCAAGAAAGTCCACGTTGAATATCTCTCTGACCACCTCCTCAGGGAAATAACCAGCAAGAGCCAGTGCATAGGCCAAGAGAACCAGCAGGTGAGGATCAAAAGAACCTGTATGAATCAACAAAAACAGGCTCAACTTTAAGTCTTTAAGATTAGAAGCTGTTATAAATGCATACTGGAAGAACCTTACTAATATATGGAGTGAAATGTCGAATGCACGCATCAAAAAACTCCTCCGCCTTTGGTGGGTCATAATTTAGCACTGCGAAAGGCAGCAAAGTGGGATACATTGCAGAGTAATGAATCTGTTTGGAGGAGACAAACACAAATTTATTTATAACAGGTGGTGATGAATTTTGTAAATTGGTAATAAGAAATGTTTCTCGAGCAGCAAATCATCATATTAGAATGATTTCTGAAGGATCATGTGACAAAATTCCTGCATCACAGGAATAAATTCAATTTTAAAATCTGTTAACATAGAAAACAGTTCTTTTAAATTGTAATAATATTACCCCCAACTTTTTTCCACAAAATTGCGTTTAGTACCAAAACTTAAATAATAACACTGTGACCAGTGTTGTTATTGTTAACTAAAACTAAAACTATTAAAAAAATCATTTTCATAAATTAAAGCTGTACAAAGAAATATAAATATTAGATAAAAAACTTAAAAATAAACAAGTTTAAGATGAAGTAAATTACTAACACTAAAACTGAAATAAAAACTAAGCTAAATAGAAAAATAACAAAAAAATGACAAAAGCTCATTACTAAAACTTAAGCTGAAAAAGAAAACAGGGAATATGAAAATAAAATAAAATGCAATAATAAATACTAAAAGTATATAAATAATAGTAAAATAACATTATAAAAGCAAATATAATTAACCTTATAATTAACCTTACATAAATTAACCTTGTGTAACCTAAATGATGACATAAAAATAAATATTAAATGTAAATATCCTTTACATGTATTTATATAAATTATATAACTGAATATAATAATAATAAAAAAAATCCAAAACTTAAAATATGAGAAAAATAAAAATCACATAGCATTACTAAAACTAAAAAAAAAACGGAAAACATAAAAATAAAAGATTATTCAAAATATTAATAATAATAAAAGTACATAGATACTACTGAAATGACATTACAAAAAAAAAAAAAAAAAAACATTAAATTAACCTTATATAAACTGCCTGTTTTTGGACAGTAAGAATTTTAATGTTTTTTAATGTCTCTTCTGCTCACCAAGCCATCATTTATTTAATCCAAAAAAAAAAATTTTTCATTATTTTCTATTTTAATATATTTTAAAATGTAATTTATTCCTGTGATTTCTCCAGTCACATGATCTTTCAGAAATTATTCTAATATTCTGATCTGAATAGAAAGTTCAAAAGAACAGCATTTATCTAAAATAGAAATCTTTTGTAACATTATAAATGTCTTTATCATCACTTTTGATCAATTTACAGCTTCCATGGTAAATGTAAGTATTAATTTCTATAATTTTGTTTCAAAAAAAAAAAAAAAAAAATCCCCAAACAATCAAAAAAATCCGAGCCTCCGAGCTTTTGAATGGTTTAATGTATAATGTTACAAAAGCTTTTTATTTCAGATAAATGCTGATCTTTGGATCTTTCTACTCAAAGTATGAATGTACTCAACTGTTTTAAATACTGATAATATTAATAATAATAAACATTTCTTGAACAGCAAATCAGCATTTTAGAAAGATTTCTGAAAGATCATGTGACACTGTAGACTGGAGTAATGATGCTGAAAATTCAGCTTTGAAATAGAAAGCAGTTATTTTAAATAGTGAAAATACCTCACAATGTTACTGCTTTTGCTGTATTTTGGATCAAATAAATGCAGGCTTGGTGAGCAGAAAAGACTTTCCTTAAACTTTTGACATTAAAAATGAACATAATATAAAACAAAAAAACATTTAGGTTGACTCCCACCTTGTCTATATTGTCAATCGTCACATTAGCAATACGGTCCATCAGCGGAGCACAGAAATAGTTAGTCCTATTCAGATAATTGCCCAACTCATTCACATTAGTCCAGGATATCTGGTCAATCAGTTTATGTGTGACAACCATAGACTCTTCCAGCAGCATCTCATCAAACCACTCCCCCGACAAACACTTCACTTCCTCCAGCACCACGTCCAGACTCTCGAAGCTGTGCAGCCGCTCACGGCTGCAGCGGTTCAGGGTCTGGAGCAGGTGAACGTACTTGCTGGAGGTGTTGTGTCGGTACGAGGGATCGTTGCGAATCCACTTGGCGACCACCATGGCGAAAGTGTTGAGGTCATTTAGGTTGCACTGCGGGATCACAGAGTTCACCCGGGAAAGGACGGCCTCGTCAGGACGGCGAGAAGGAAGCATGGACAGAACCCTGGTCAGCATGGTCACCTCATACGGATACACGCTGTGCAGCAGGAAACTAGAAGTGATAATGAATGAAAGAACAATTATTTAAAACATACAGTATGTCACAAAAGTAAGTACACCCCTCACATTTCAGCAACCATTTTAGAATATCTTCTCAAGGGACAATACCGTAGAAATGAAACTTGGATATATTTTAGAGTAGTCAATGTGCAACTTGTATAGCAGTCCAGATTTACTGTCCCCTGAAAATGACTCAACATACAGCCATTATTGTCAAAACAGCTGGCAACAAAAGTGAGTACACACTAAGTCAACTTGTCCAAAGTGTCAATATTTTGTGTTAGCACCATTGTTATCTGGCACTGCTTTATTTATCATGGCCGTGGAATTAGGGCTGTGCAATATATCGAACGATATTGTGAGGCGCGTTTAGTCAATGAAGCCGGTGCTTTGATTAGTAGTAAATCTCCATCACGTGCGTTCCGCTCAGGTTCCGCTGGAGCGGCAATTGATAAACAGAGACGTAAATCTCTGACAAGCTACGCCATATCGAGCTTAATATCGCATTTCTATATTTAGCGCGATATGGCGTAGCTTGTCAGAGATTTACGTCTCTGTGTATCAATTGCCGCTCCAGCGGAACCTGAGCGGAACGCACGTGATGGAGATTTTCTACTAATCAAAGCACCGGCTTCATTGACTAAACGCGCCTCACAATATCGTTCGATATATTGCACAGCCCTACGTGGAATTGACCAGAGCTGCACAGGTTGTTGCTGGGATCCTCTTCCACTCCTCACAGAGTTCCTGGACATTAGACACATGGTGCTTCTCCACTTAAGGAGGTTCTCCACAGGTGCTTAATAGGGTTCAGGTCTGGAGACATACTTGGCCACCTCATCACCTTCAGCTTCCTCAGTAAGGCAGTTGTCATCTTGATGGTGTTTTTGGGGTCGTTATCATGTTGGAAAACTGCCGTTCGGCCTAGTTTCTGGAGGGAAGGCATCATTTTCTGCTTCGGAATGTAAAGTACATAATGGAATCTATGTTCCATGCTCCCCAGTTTCAGCAACACTCATGCAGCCCCAGAGCATGAAGCTACCACCACCAAGCTTGACTGTAGGCAAGACACAATTTTCTCGGTACTCCTCACCAGGGCATCGCTACACATGCTGGACACCATCTGAGCCAAACAAGTTTATCTTGGTCTCATCAGACCACAGGACATGGTTCCAGTAATTCATGCTCTTGGACAGGTTGTCTTCAGCAAACGGTTTGCAGGCTTTCTTGTGAGCCAGCTGCAGAAGAGGCTTTCTTCTGGGACGAGGCCTATGCAAACCGACTTGTTGCAGTGTGCGCTGTATGGTGTGAGCACTGACAAGCTGGCCTCCTACTTCTGCAACCTTCAAAGCAATGCTGGCAGCACTCATGCGTCTGTTTTTTGAAGCCAGGTTCTGCACCTGACTCACAGAACGAGTGCTCAGCTTCGTTGATCGATCCTTGCAAGGCCTGTTCTGAATGGAACCCATCTTGGGAAACCTCTGTATGACCCTGACCACTGTAGTGTAACTCTGTTTCAGGGTGTTACTGAACCTCTAATAGCCTTGGCCATCTTTGTGGAGAGCAACAATTCTAATTCTTAAATCCTCAGAGAGTTCTTTGCCATGAGATACCATGTTGAACATCCAGTGGTCAGTATGAGAGACTTGTACTTGAAGCACCTAATTTTAACTGCTCTAATACAAGATACACAACTTTGTATGGTCCTGTCAAGCAGACAAAAACATTAACATGATGAATAGGACATGTGGCGTTGCATGGTTAAACAACATACTGCTGTTATCACTTAGGGTGTACTCACTTTTGTTACCAGCTATTTTGACAATAATGGCTGTATGTTGAGTTATTTTCAAAGGGCAGTAAATCTATACTGCTATACAAGCTGCACAATGACTACTCTAAAACGTATCTAAGATTTTATTTCTATAGTATCGTCTCTTTAGAAGATATACTAAAGTGGTTGCTGAAATGTGAGGGGTGTACTCACTTTTGTGAGATACTGTAACTGTGTTATATAAGATGTGTTCAAATTTGCATGAGCAGCAAATCAGAATAATAGAATGATTTTTTATATTTTAAACCATATTCAAATAGAAAACTTATTTTAAATCCTAATAATATTTTACAATATTAATGACATTACTGTATTTAAATAAACACATTAATTTAAATAAAAACCTCTCAGAGTTAGGAAGCACTTACTGCTGCAGTTTGGCTTTCAGTCTGGAGAAGATCTCGGGATTCTGGCAGTGCAGCAGGATGAGAGATTGAGTGATCCGAGCGATTTCCACTGGCCTATACGTCTCCAGATTCTTTAAGAGTACTGCTGACATTCTGCAAAAAAAGACATGGTAAGATCTCCTCTCCCATTTCTAATCATGACTGCCATGCAATGAAATTGATCTGAGACTTTATACAGGCTGGATGGTATAAATTATGAAGATACACTATATTGCCAAAATTATTGGGACACCCCCTTGAACAGGTTTGACTACTTTAGTAATTTTCATGAGTACAAATCTTAATGTTTAAGAATAAAATGAAGAAGAACTTGACTTGAAGAACTTATAATGTGGAAGAACTTGACTGGTCTGCAGTAAGCAAAGTCCTAATCCCAGCTGAACAGCTCTGGTGTGACTTTAAATGCAGACCTTGAGCCAAAAACTCATCACCAAACACCAATGACTTGTACGTATGGGTACAGTCATTTTAGACACTTACAAAACAGTTGCAACAGAGCTGGAAATACTGTTTTTAAATACATTAATTATGTTTCCATATTTGTTGCCACAGTTTTGGAAGCGCCTTTTTCTGTTCTAAAGAAGGGGTGTCTCAATATTTTTGTCATATAGTGTTTGTACAAGTCATTCTGAATGTTATGCATGTTATGCACGTGTCTTACTTGTTTATCAACTGAAGGTTTCTGCAGTGCACCTCCGCCATTGTCTCCACCACACCTAAAGCCTGATGGGGATTCAGCTCCTCAGCCAATAGCAGCGCAGTAATCTCTAACCTGCAAAAACAACCGAACAAATAAAATCATGCTGCTGTGATTCTTATCCGAGCTGGTTTGTCTGGTTCATGACCTAAACATATTTACGTTGAACTTTACAATACAGATACCAAGGAGTCAGTTCAAAGAAAAAAAAACAAGGAAACATTTCATTTTGTTTCAATTGGAAAACTAAAATGACCAAAATTAAAGCTGAAAAAAAATCTAAATAATAATTAAATGAAATAAAATGATCAATAAATATAAGTTCATCAAAAAATGAAAAGCTGTTAAAAATGAACTTACCCTCATTTAAGATTGAGTTTGTTTCTTCATCTGAGCAGGTTTGGAGAAATGTAGCATTACATCACTTGCTCACCAAAGGATCCTCTAAAGTGAATGGGTGCCGTCAGAATAAGAGTACAAACATCTGATTAAAACATCACAAAAATCCACAAATAATCCACACCACTCCATCAATTAACATCCTGTGTAGTGAAAAACTTTATGTTTGTAAGAAACAAATCTATAATTAATTAAGACGTTTTTAACTTAAAACTGTTGCGTTTGGCAAACTATGAGTCGTCTATCCATAATATTGCTTTCTTCATTTGAACAAAATGCTTTTCTTACTTAGATTTTTTTGTCTTGCTTCCAGCCAAAATATCTAAAAATTCGATGAGTACTAGAGGAGTAACATTAATTTTCTTGTTTTCAGGAAAAAACAAGTCAAAATTAAGTGTGCTTTTGCTTGAAACAAGCAAAATAATCTGCCAGTGGGGTAAGCAATAAACTCTTACTTCAAACAGAAAACAAGATCATTTTTCTTAACCCATTGGCAGATTATTTTGCTTGATTCAAGCAAAAACACACTTAATTTTGACTTGTTTTTTCTGAAAACAAGACAATAATTTTTACTCATCTAGAAAATCCTTCTTGATTTAAGAATTATTAGATATTTTGGCTGGAAACAAGACAAAAAATCTAAGTAAGAAAAGTATTTTTGCATGGACTTTTGACGGATGCAGCGGTTTAAGTTAAAAACATCTTGATGGATATGTTTCTTACAAACACAACTTTTTACTTCACAAGATGGTATTGATGGACTGGAGTGGTGTGGATTACTTGTGGATTATTGTGATGTTTTTATCAGCTGTTTAGACTCTCATTCTGACGGCACCCATTCACTGCAGAGGATCCACTGGTGAGCATTTCTCCAAATCTGCTCGGATGAAGAAACAAACTCATCTACATCTTGTATGGCTTGAGGGTGAATACATTTACAGCCGCTTTTATTTTTTGAAAGTACTATCCCTTTAAATGCCTTTTTAACATTTCTACTAGAGAATTAGAGGGTAAAAAGAATAATGCTCAC
>NC_133368.1:43899699-44029354 GCF_049309525.1 Garra rufa | reverse complement strand
AGAAAAATCAATAATTTTGACCCATACAATGTATTTTTGGCTATTGCTACAAATACACCCCAGCGACTTAAGACTGGTTTTGTGGTCCAGGGTCACACATACACTATATATATATACACATACACACACACACACACACACACACACACACACACACACACACACACACACACACACACACACACCACACACACACACACTACCGGTCAAAAGTTTGGGGTCAGTAAGAGTTGTAATGTTTTTAAATTAAGTCTCTTATGCTCATCAGTGCTGCATTTATTTCATCAAAAATATAGAAAAAAAACTGCAATATTGCGAAATGTTATTACAATATAAAATAATGGTTTCTATTGTAATATACTTTAAAATTTAATTTATTCCTGTGATGCAAAGCTGAATTTTCATCAGCTATTACTTCAGTCTTAAGTGTCACATGATCCGTCAGAAATCATTCTAATATACTGATTTATTATTAGAATGATCTATATTGGATCTATATATTGCAACAGTTGCCCTGCAAAGAATTTATTTAGAAATTGTGATATTATATTCTTTGATGAATAAAAAGCTCAAAAGAACAGCATTTATTCAAAATATAAATATTTTCTAACAACGTAAGTATTTGCTATCACTTTTTATCATTTTAACCCACCCTTGGTAAATAAAAGTATTAATTTCTTTCAAAAAAAAAAAAAAAAAAAAAAAAAGAAGAAAAATTTACTGACCCCAAAATTTATTCATACCCCTGGCAAATTCTGACTTAAAGTTACTTTTATTCAACCAACAAGTTTTTTTTGACCGGAAATGACACAGGCTTCTCCCTAAAGATAATAAGACGATGTACAAGAGGCATCATTGTAGAAAAATATTTCCCAGCTTTTATTTACATTTGAACCAAAAGTGGCATGTCCAAAATTATTCATACCCTTTGCAAACTGTCAGTCTATGGGAAAATCCAAAGTTCTATACCATTCCAAATAGTCCAAGCTGTTCTAAAGCATCCTAATTACCCTGATTCATTAGGAACAGCTGTTTTAATCAACTCAACAGGTGAAAAACAGAAGCTCCCTGCTGTTGGTTTGTGGAGTTATGGCTAAGACAAAGCAGCTCACTGAAGACCTGCGGCTGCGCATTGTGGCTGCTTACAAGTCAGGAAAGGGCTATAAGACTATATCTAAATGTTTTGAAGTTCCAGTGGCTACAGTGCAAAGTATTATTAAAAAATACAAGACGTTCCGCACTGTGAAAAATCTCAGAGGACGTGGTCGGAAGCTAAAAGTGACACCTGTGCTGTCCAGGAGGATAGTGAGAGAGGTAAAAAAGTATCCAAGGATCACCACCAAGGCCATCCTGATGAATCTGGGCTCTGCTGGTGGCAACATCTCAAGGCAGACAGTCCACAGACACTGCACACCGCTGGGTTCCACGGACACAGACCAAGGACGACACCACTTCTCCAGATAAGGCACACAAAAGCCCGCCTGGCCTTTGCAAATGCTCATCTGGTAGGGGTGCAACGGATCGCAGATGATCCGTGATGATCCGTACGGACCGGACCCCACGGTTCGGTACGCATGTGGTTCGCGGACTAACTGTTAAATGGAACCATCATAGAGTAAAAGTGTATAATTTGCACATGTTTTGTCTTGCCAATTTACCCATTCAAACTAAAGAGAACACGCGCGCTGTTTCTTTCTTTTTTTCCCCCTTTTTTTTACCGCTGCCGCACATACCTGAAGCGAGCACGCGCACAGAGAGAGAGACACGCGCGATTTAGACTGCGTGTTTCACAGATTGATTCCTCTTTAAAACTTCTCTTAACATACATACAAAGTTATGTTTAATACCCGTTTTGGTATTCTGTTGAACACAGTCGGTTATGTCTTCAGTGAACCGAAACAGCTGGGAAAGATGCGTGCCAGTATCAGAGACGTGCATTAGGCCTTAAAGAGACAGCGTCCTATAAATACCTGCAGTGAGAAGCACTAGTTATTTTACAATTAAATATTAAATTTCTGAACCTGAATACTAGTGTTATTGATTTTATTAGTAACTTTATGTTGTATTCATCTACACTTGTCATTTTTGTAATTGACTTTATTAGTTCAGTAGTAGTTTTTGCTGTGGATTAGAAGTACTTAAAGTTAGCATTCAGTAATTATAAAAAAAACTAAAACTAAACTTTTTTTTGTTTTGTTTGTTTTTTGCTGATCCGAAAAATGATCCGATCCGTGACTCCAAATCCGTGATATGATCCGAACCGTGAGTTTTGTGATCCGTTGCACCACTATCATCTGGACAAAGAATAAGACTTCTGGTCTTCTGTTTTATGGTCAGATGAAACAAAAATTGAATTGTTTGGCCACAATGATGTAGCCTTCATTTGGCGTAAAAAAAAAGCAGAAACCTTCAACCCTAAGAACACCATCCCCACTGTCAAACATGGTGGTGGGAAGCTAATGTTTTGGGGGTGTTTTTCAGCCGGTGGACCAGGGAACCTAATCACAGTAAACGCCTCTTGCACATCGTCTTATTATCATCGTCTTCTGGGAGACGTCTGTGTCATTCATATTTAAAAAAAAAACTTGCTGGTTGAATAAAAGTAACTTTAAGTCAGAATTGCCGGAATTTGCCAGGGGTATGAATAATTTCGGGCTTGACTGTATATACATAAATATATATATATATATATATATTTTTTTTTTTTAATGCATATTTTATAATAATATTCTTTATAATAATATTTATAATAATTTTGTAATTTTTTTCAGTTATTTATATAGAATATAAGCATATTTTGCATAAATAAATGTATATACATTACCAGTCAAAAGATGTTTTTTTGAAGAAGCTCATCAAGCCTGTGATTTCAAATCAGCTAAATTTTCAGCATCATTACTCCAGTCTTCAGTGTCACATGATCCTTCAGAAATCATTCTAATATGCTGATTTCCTGTTCAAGAATATTTTTTATTATTTTTTATTATCAATATTTAAAATTGATTTTTTTTCAGGATTCTTTGATGAATAGCAAGATCCAAAGTTTAGCATTTATCTAAAAAAAAGCTAAATTATAGAAATGAAAACTTTTATTTAGCAAAGATGCTTTAAATTGATCAAAAGTGATAAAGACATTTATAATGAATGTGCACTTTCTATTCATCAAAAAAACTGAAAAAAGTTTGTTTTCAACAAAATATATATAAAATGTTTTTGAGAAGCAAATCAGAAAATTAGATATTTCTGAATGATCATGTGACTGGAGTGAAGATGCTAAAAATTCAGCTTTGAAATCACAGGAATAAATTACATTTTAAAATACATTCAAACTGAAAACAGTTATTTTAAATAGTGAAAATATTTAAAATTTTTGGATCAAATAAATGCAGGCTTGGTGAGCAGAAGAGACTTCTTTAAAAAAAATATTTAAAAAATCTTACTGTCCAAAAACATTTGACTGGTAGTGTACATGTATATTTCACAATAAAAATATACACATATACATTCTGCATAAGCAGATTTACATGCATATTTTTCATATACATTTCAAATTTATATATAGAAACATATATGCTTAATTTGCATACAAATAAATGCATATATTTGCTTATTTTGCAATAATCATCCAATATATTTTACATATATTCATGCGCATATGGATGCATTCATGCACCTGTCTAGTCTGTTCCAAGCCTCTATTACCAGCTGCTGAACAAGAGAGTCATGGTGTTCGACCTGAAGCCTGCAAAACAAGACAAATGCAATCAAAGACTGGCTAATTCCCCACAAACATTTAATCAGAACACCATATGTACAGAGCATATTTAGCTCTGTTCCAGAACCAAGTAAGCCGGCTACATAGATAGCTGTCTACTAAGGGAGCATTATAACTTAAAGGGGTCATCGGATGCAAAACTCACTTTTACATGTTGTTTGAACATTAATGTGTGTTGGCAGTAGTACACAACCACCCTACAATGACAAAAATCCACCCAGTGGTATTTTTTTAATCTTTAAAAGTAATATCCCCTTTTCAAAATCAGGTCATTCTCAGCTTCTTGTCGGTGTGACGACACACAGTGATAGTTGATTGACATGAACGCCTTACCTTAGACCCGCCCTCACCGAGCTGAAACAGTCCGACTCCGATGGCCATTGTGTGACTCAGGTGCAGGGGAAGACAAGAATGTCTCTGATTGAGTGATTGGGGTGTTGGATGTAATATGTAATAATGGGATGTAATAATGTAATAATGAACAAAGCATTCATCATTTACTCCTGACATCTGAGCCGCTTTTCGGAAAGTGCCGATCCCGATCTACATATGCGTCTATGTTCGTGCAAATCATTCGTGATGCAGCTTCACCCACAGCAGAAGTGAGTATAAGGGTTTTTTATGCATCTTTACAAATGGCCTTTCTTAATAATGTGCTAGTTAGCAAGTTTCACAGTTAAACACGGCTAAAGTAAACATTACGGCTTGTCATCCCACAGCAGAGAGGGGCGGGTCGAGCAGAGCTCATTAGCATTTAAAGGAACATGCTGGGCTGGTTTTGACAAGGCAAATAGAGTGTTTTTTACACTAGCATTGAGAAGTTTTATCCAAAGTATATTATAGACTTCTCAATGAGACCCTTAAGAATCATATCAACTTGTGGAAAATGGGCATACAATGACCCCTTTAAATGAAACAGGACCAAATGCTTATAAAACTACTTGATTCAAAACAAACTGGACAGAGGAAAAATGTATAACCCAACACTCTAAATATGCACAAACATTGTGCGTTTTTAAAATAAGTATCAATTTTTAATTTCTCTCCATTTGAACTTTTTTTAATGCAATGTATTGCTTTTTCCCAAAGAATTCATGCAATTTTGCTACAAGCTATCTCAAAATGCAGCTTGATGCCTACCTATAATACTATCTAGATAGCTAACAGACTCTGTACCTGAGCACAAAATAAAGCAGGTTCACCACTGAAGCATCATCCATGAGGCTGATCTTGTTTTCAGCCAGAACTTGAAGCGTCAAGAACTGAGGGTGATTCCGGACCTGCTTGACTGTCCTGAGCATCTGAGGCCGCTCTTTTTGAAACTTCCACAGCCGTTTGATAGCATAGCTCACATGATTTACGGTCAGTTTGGCTTTGTTCCGGCCCACCACATCGAACACCTGGTCTTCAGCAGCACACGTCTGAAGCTGGTCTAGAACCTGATCACGGCTGACGGCCCCACTGTGAAACAGCCTGCGGGAACATGCCCGAAACGATCGCAGCCGGAACATGGCAGAGGACGGCCGGTGTCAGGATAAACTCCACATACTAGACAGATCAGACGCAACTGAGAATCAGATCATCAGGTTTTCCATGTCAGCTTGAATGCTGTTATTGAAGCAAAAGATCGTATTGTCAAATATTAAGACATTCTCAAATACAAGCCTGCATTTATGTACAGCAAAAACAGTCAAATTTAGAAACATTTTTTACCATTTAAAGTAACTATTTTCTATTTGAATATATTTTAAAATGTAATTTATTCCTGTGATTTCAAAGCTGAATTTTAAGCATCATTACTCCAGTCACATGATCCTTCAGAAATCATTCTAACAGTCTGATTTGCTGCTCAAAAAACATTTATTATTATTATTATTATTATTATTATGTTGAAGTACAATTTTTCAGGTTTAATTTTTTATTTATTTATATTGAATATATATAAGCATATTTTGCAATAATCATAAAATTTATTTTACATAAATGGATGCATTTATATTGCCATTTAAATGTTTTTCGAAAAAATATTTTATGCACATCAAGGCAGCAATGTCAAATGTCAAAAATACAGAAAAAAAACTGTAATATTGTGAAATACAGTATATCACAGTTTAAAATATTGGTTTTTAAGATATCATTTATTCATGATGCAAAGCTAAATTTTTAATCAGCCATTACTCCAGTAAGTGTCACATGATTCTTCATAAATCATTCTAATATGCTGATTTATTATTAATATTGGAAACAGTTGTGCTGCTTATTATTTTTTTGGAACCTGTGTTTTTTCAGGGTTCTTTGATGAATAAAAAGTAAAAAAGAACAGCATTTATTAAAAATAGAAATCTTTGATATCACTTTTTATCAATTTAACACATCCTTGATGAATAAAAGTATTAATTTCTTTCAAATAAGAAAGAATAAGAATTCACTGGCCACAACTTTTTAAATGCTAGTTTATTTGTTACAAAATGTCTTTATTTTAAATAAAAAATGTAATATTTTCTACTATTTAAAATAACTGTTTTCTATTTGAATATATTTTAAAATCTGATGATGATTTGCTGCTCAAAAAACATTTATTATTATTATTGTCATGTTAAAATTACCTTGTAAAATAAAAGTATTAATTTCTATCATTTCTTTCCCAAAAAAAGTATACTGACTCCAAGCTTCTAAATGGTATATTGTATAATGTTACGAAAGCTTTTTATTTCAAATAAATACGGATATTTGGATCTTTCTATTCATCAAGAATCCTGAAAAAAATGTACTTTAATATTGAAAATAATGCAAATCTGCATTGCAGAATGATTTCTGAAGGATCATGTGACACTGAAAACTGGAGTAATGATGATTTGAATTTAAAAAAAATTTAGCTTTGATCAAAGGAATAAATTACATTTTTAAATAAATTCACATATTAAAGTTATTTTGAAATGTACTGTTTTTGCTGTACTTTGGATCTAATAAACACAGGCTTTGTGAGCAGAAGAGACTTCTTTAGAAAACATTACAAATCTGGTAATGTATATATCTGTTTTATTACAATAAATGTTTGATAAAAGCTTCTTAGTTCTGCTTTTCCCATAACATAAATTAGCTAAATTCTGATTTGTAATCAGACCCATATCTAATGCCCTTAACATGTCTGCTAGAAAGTCAACTAGCAAACACATGCTTAAGAGTTAGAGTTAGTTGTTTACACTTAAAGTCAGCTCCTTCTGACAGCAGCAGATGTGTTGGACAGGATCATGTGCTTTATATAAATAAAACCGGTTAAGAGAGAGTCACAGTACCTTTATCAGACTGCCATGCCATAACACACATGTAACGTTACACAGAGCACGAGTGTCCTGTGCTGCAACAGATCACGTGTTAGAGGACAGATGTGCTCAGAGGAGTTTACAGTCCCGCAGATGCCCGCTACTCCTTGTGTTTGATGTACAGCTGCTTAACGTGCATGTAAGAACAATGTTTTATAACCCATGTGCAGAGAAAAGGGCAAATCTTAGGTGTCATGGTCAATGCTGCTACTGGCTTCCTGTTTAATGATGCGCAAAGACAAAAGTCACGGCGCCTGTCAAAATAAAAGTCACGTCCTGTGACAGAATCGGACAAGAATACATTTGGAGGAGGGATATATAAATGTATTATTAATATAGATATACAAATAATGCCTATCTTGATCATTTTGTGTTGTTCTTGTATGATTAAAAAAATAGCTAAAATATTAATTAGTTTTAATAAAGGGTTTGCACTTGGGTCGCGATTTGGCGGCCAGACCAGCCATACTCGAATGTAAACTACAGCATGGATTACACTGTTAATGTACTACTGAATACGTTGTTCTGCTACTTTATGCTGACTAAACCACGAAAAAAGTGTGGAAGCTGCTATATCATATAGAGAATGACTTTGTAAGCAGGAAAGGGAGCAATAGTTTGACAAACTAAAGTTAACAGGTGGTAAAAACACATTAGAGCAGTATTAATTAAGATATTAGCCTAACATTTCACCTACCTGACCAGAAATTATAAGAACATGAATGTTGTCAAGATTCTTGCCCTGGAAATCCTGGTTCAGTGGCCAAGGAATTTCAGTGACTCTTCTTCTTGATTTGTTAACTTTTGTCAGTCTATTGTACTCCAAATGTTTTGTCCTGGTCTGGCCGATTAGTACAATCCAAAACATGACAATAATTGCTCATTTTCAGCAGCAATAATCAGCAAAATATATGAGTTTTGTTCGGTTCAGGGAAATTGTTGACGTTCAGTGCTGCTAATATGGCCAATGTGTCATGAAAACACTCTATTATGAACACTTTTCAGGTAATAGTAAAATAATTATTAGATTGAATTTTTCTAATTTTAAATATTAATTCTAAATATTTTCATATATTTTTATATAGGCATCCCAAAGCAAAATCATACTTTAGTTTGACTTCCAATTTAGTGTTTTTTTTAGGAACAATACTTTTATTATAATCATTTTTTTTTTTCAAACATCAGAACCATTTTTGGGCTTAAAGACCAATATTATCATAAAAACCCATCAATTACAATTTCTTTTGCATAAAATCTTTATTACTGCAATGGTAAGAGAGAGTCATTATAACAACTAGATATTGTGACGTGTTACCAGGTGAATCCAAGTCTTTTCTTGGACTGTTGAATGTCAGGGTTCTCGTTCAGCTCTTTTACATTTTGAGTGGTGCCGCTCACATAACTGGGCATCTGAACACCCGACTCATCGTGGACTAGATAACTTGGTCTAAGTCCACCAAAGACGGGCCCCAGACCCCCTCCGATGCCCTCTCTGGCAGCCTTCAGGAGCGGGTAGGTGTTTCTCCCTGCCTTCCCGGCTGTTTCAATGACCTGTTTGGCGTAATTCTGAAACTGGTTTTCCTCTTCAACGATAAGAGCGGTGTTCCTCACCACAAAGTCTTTGTCGTCTTTTTTTGTGCGGTGATGCCTTGCACGTTTTTCAGCCTTCACAAAAACAGTGTTGCATTTGAAAGAAATCATAGTTAAATGCATAGCATAAAACATATTAAAGATATAGTTCACCCAAAGATAGGAATTTGCTGAGAAGTTACTAATCCTCAGGCCATCCAAGATGTACAGTTGAGGTCAAAAGTTTACATACATCTTGCAGAATTTGCAAAATGTTAACCTGAATAAGATATTTCACATAAAAGACATATAGTCCACAAGAGAAAATAATAGTTGAATTTATAAAAATGACCCCTTCAAAAGTTTACATACGCTTGATTCTTAATACTGTGTTACCTGAATGATCCACATCTGTGTTTTTCTTGTTTGTCCTGAGCAGTTAAACTGCCAGCTGCTCTTAAGAAAAATCCTACAGGTCCCACAAATTCTTTGATTTTTCAGCATTTTTGTGTATTTGAACCCTTTCCAACAATGACTGTATGATTTTGAGATCCATCTTTTCACACTGAGGACAACTGAGGGACTCATATGCAACTATTACAGAAGGTTTAATTGCTTACTGATGCTCCAGAAAGAAACACAATGCATTAAGAGCCAGAGGGTGAAAACTTTTGAACAGAATGGAGATGTGTACATTTTTCTTATTCTGCCTAAATATCTTATTTTTTTTTTCATTTAGTACTGCCCTTCAGAAGCTACAGAAGATACTTACATGTTCCCCAGAAGACAAAATAAGTTAAATTTACTCTGATCTTCAAATTCAAAAAGTTTTCATCCCTGGCTCTTAATGCATTGTGTTTCCTTCTGAAGCATCAGTGAGTGTTTGAACCTTGATTGAAAATTGGTGAGCAAGTGATATGATGCTACATTTCTCCAAATCTATTCTGATGAACAAACAATCTCATCTACATCTTGGATGACAGGAGGGTAAGTGCATTTTCAGCAAATTTTCATTTTTGTGTGGCCTGTTTCTTTAAAAGCTATACCCACCATTTCCTGTATATAGATGTCTTGTAGTGTTTTTCCTTCTTCTCTAGCTTTCTGAGCTTTAAGTTCTTGCTTTTCCATAAAGATTTTATAAGCTTCCGTCTTTGCATTCAGCATTTCCAGGGCTTTCTGTTTCTCTTCCTCTTCCTTTCGTTCCTGCTCTTTCCTCTAGCATAGGGTTAAGAAAATATTTATTTTAGTATATGTATTTAAAATTATATATAAACAGTTTAATGTTCATAATGCAACGTTACTTTGGTAAAATCACTGTAATAGATGGCCTCTTGTCACTAGTTGCTTTACTTTAATCAAATATCTAAATAATAATGCATCCATTACAAGAAAGTTTTCAAAAAATTAAATCATTTGCTTGCACAAATATGTGACCCTGAAACACAAAACCAGCCATAAGCCATTTCTTTAAAACTGAATAAATAAGCTTTCCATTGATGTATGGTTTGTAAGGATAGGACAATATTTGTCTGAGATACAACTATTTGAAAATCTGGAGTCTGAGGGTGCAAAAAAAAATCTAAATATTGAGAAAATCGCCTTTAAAGTTGTCCAAATGAAGTTCTTAGTAATGCATATTACTAAGTTTTGATATATTTACGGTAGAAAATTTACAAAATATTTTCATGGAACAAAATGTTTACTTAATATCCTAATGATGTTTGGCATAAAATAAAAAATCTGTAATTTTGACCCATACCATGTATTTTTGGCTATGGCTACAAATATACCTGTGCTACTTAAGACTGGTTTTGTGGTCCAGGGTCACATATATTAAAAACATGTCATTTACCATGGACTCTCTGTGTGCAGCAATGGAGTTCAACATGGCTGCATGTTTTTCTTCTTTCTCACGCTGTTCTCGGGCCAGTTTGGCCTCACGTTCAGCAACCGCTTTTGCGATGACCTCTTCCTCATTGCTGATTTGTTGCTGCTTCTGAACAGCTAACTTCTGTATAATAGTCTCTCTGTGTCTTTGGAGCTCTCTGAAACAAAAAGAAATGCAAATACAAGCCCAGTGCTGAGACAAAGCAAGCAGTGAATTATTCTTTCTCTCCAGGGTTCCCACATTGCACCCACGCAATGAATTTCCGTGACTTTTTCCATAACCTTTTCAGTTAGATGTAATTCATGGATAAACATGGTGTAGAAATATCCATTTGTAGGTCAACTGAATTAGGACATTTATTATTAGTCTGAGTGTATTAATGTTCTAGATTGGAGATCTAAATAAATCTGAAATAAAAAATTAATATTAGGAAAAACTTAATCTAAGTGAAATAAAATAAGTTAGTACTAAAACTATTCAAATTAAAACAATGAATAAAATGAAAGTTAAACAGGGTTATTATAGTTAACTAAAACTAAAACTGAAAGTAACAATAAAACCATTAAATAGAATAACATAAAAGTTAACAAAAACTATACAGACACATACAAAAAATACTAAAAATGACAAAAAAAGCAACAAATTTAATTAAACAAAAATATGAATTAACATAAAAATATGAAGATATTTTTTTTTACAAATATTAACGCTATAATATTAACACTACAATATTGAAAAACTATAATAGTATCTCAAAGATAGTAAAATATAAAATGTAATATATTATAACAATTAAACAAATATTTAAAATATGTAATATAAAATATATTACAAATATATATACAAATACTAGGATATATTTATTGTAACAAAAGTATTAATAATTATTAACACAAATTCTTTATAGATTATAATAATTTATATCATGTTTTTGTGTGTGTGTGTGTGTGTGTGTGTGTGTATATATATATATATTATTTTTTTTTTTTTAAATGGAATATATATATATTTACAAATAATATAGAAAATATTACAATATATTCTAATATAATTATTAATTATTACATTTTATATATTATAATAATTTATATAATGTATACAAGATGTAATACAAATATAAAATATATTTTAAAATATCTAGAAATATTAGAATATATTTATGTTTATTTTTATATAATTATTAAAACTAATTAATTATATATAATGTAATATATCAATATAAAATATATAAAAATATAAATTTAACAAAATATCTAGAAATATTAGAATATATTTACTCTAATATAATTATTAAAACATTATTTATAGATTATTTATTTTTTTAATATCTATAAATTCTGTAATTTATAAATAGTACTAAAACAACAAATAAGTCCATGAGGTCTAGAAAAATCAGCATTTTAAAATAACATGCCAAATCTATTTTAGCTGTTATTTACACTTTAATATATCAAGTTTAGTATGGGTTGGAAGAGTTAAACATAAGTAGTCAACATTCTGTGTTGTATACGGTTAGTAAAAAAAGCTTTCATAAATATAAAATACGCTCCTGAAAATGAATTACAAGCTAATTTCTGGCACTGGTAGGAATCCTGTCATTTTTGTATACCTACAAGAAACATTTACAGTGTTCACATGTAATTTACAGTACCTAAACATTTCCTCCTGCTTGTCCTTCCTCATTTTCATGACTTTTTCTTTGTGTTTGGCGAGCTGCTTGCATTTCTCCTCCTCTTCCTCCTGCCTCTGAGCCTCTGTTGCTTTCATCAGCTCTCTGTTGGTCAAATAGTCCTGATGGAAGACAGAAGAATGGATTTCAAATCAGCATCTGATTCAATCTATCGGTAAATATTCACAACCGTCTTACCTGATGAGCCTTCATCGCGCTTATCTTCTCTTCCTCCCTCTTGCGTTCGTTCATGGACTGCTCCCACAGATGAAGATCTCTGAGTCGCTCAATTTCTTCAGCCTCACGTTTGACCTCCTGCCTCTCCTGCTCTTTCTTCCTTTCGTGATCTTTTATCCTAATAGAGCAGGAAACATCAGGTCCTTTTCATTATATTCTTAGGTTTTGCATTGTTGCCCACTTTAATGTTTCCTTACTGTTGTTTCAAGCTCTCAGCAGTGGTCAGCTGTTCTTGTTTCCTCTGTATGGCTTTCTGCTGCTCCTGCTGGAGGGACTGTTCTTCTCTGCAAGCCATTTCAGCTAGGATATCTCTGTCTATGTCTTTGCTGACATTCTGCTTCATTTGCTTTAGCTTGATCTGAGCCTCTCTTTCCTTCAGAACTTCTGCCAGCAACAGACCACTCTATAAAAAACAAAAAGATAGTTTACTAACATTTCAAAACAGGAAAGTGTGGTCGAATAATGTGAGACACACACATGGAAGCCTTTCACTCTGTCGGTCTGGTAGTACTGCTGGGTTTTTGCTTTCTCAATGGCCTCCTTTCGTATCTGGGCTTGGTATTTGGCTTCTTCTATGTCAATTTGTTTCCTCTCTTCTTCTTCGATCGCCTCTCGGATTTTTTTCGCCTCTAGCTTTTTTTGTCGTTGACCCTGTAAGGGAAAAAATCTGATTTGTTTTTTTCCATGGAAGAAATGTTGCAAAAGTGAAATGCATAGCTTATATTAACCTGACCATTCATATAAATTGTATTGGTTTTTAGTAATTTTAACTTTTTTTTTATACACTACAAGGCAAATAAGTACGATTTTTTTATATTTTTTTAAAGAAGTCTCTTCTGCTCACCAAGCCTGCATTTATTTGATCCAAAGTACAGCAAACTAAAAAGCAAATTAATTTTAAATGTTTAATATTTAAAATAACTGCTTTCTATTTGAATATATTTAAAGTAAAATGTAATTCATTCCTGTGATCAAAGCAAAATTTTCTCATGAATATAATAATACATGTTTTTTTGATCAGCAAATCAGAATATTACAATGATTTCAGAAGGATTATGTGATGAGTAATGATGCAAAAAAAAATCAGCTTTGGGATCACAGGAATAAATTACATTTTAAAATATATTCGAATAGAAAACAGTTATTTTAAATCATAAAAATATTTAAAATTTTTACTGTTTTTGCTGTACTTTGAATCAAATAAAGCAGGCTTGGTGGGCAGAAGAGACTTCTTTAAAAAACATTTAAAATTTTACAGCTCAAAAACTTTTGACTGGTAGTGTATATATAGCTTTTAATCATTACTTTTGATCATTTGAGTTATTTTTGTACATTGAGTTAAACTAAATTAAAATGAGAAATGCCTCGGCATATAAAAAAAGTTTTATATTTATTTTATTTTCATTCACATAAATTTTGCTTAAAGTAACAACATTAAAATGGTATTTATTTTATTTTTAGTTTTACTGACTATAATAACCCTGTTCTAAACATAACAGGCATACCAATGAGTACAAAATTTTCACAGTGGCATTATAATAAAATATTACATACAAATATTATAATAAATTATATCCTTACATAGAAAATTTTATAATAGACTATTTTATTAACTAAATCTTTCAAAATTCAAAAGATTCATTAAAAAGTTATACATTTGTGACCCTGGACCACAAAACCAGTCACAATCTGACTAATAATCTTTCCATTGATGTATGGTTTGTTAGGATAGGACTATATTTGGCCGCGATACAGCTATTTGAAAATATGGAGTCTGAGGGTGAAAGGATGAAGTTCTTAGTAAAGCATATTACTAATCATTTTTGCCATAAAAGAAAAATCAATAATTTTGACCCATACAATGTATTTTTGGCTATTGCTACAAATATACCTGTGCTTCTCAAGGGTTCAGGGTCACATTTATGCATATTTTGGCAAGTATTTCAAGCAAGTATTGCTAAGTATGTCTATTAAGAAAGCTACAAATACACAAATTCCAGTGCGTACTTACAGCAATGGTGTTGGACCAGTGTTTTACGAGCTCTTTAGAGCGCATGTGCAGTGCCTCCCGCTGTTCGGCTGCTGCAATTACACTTCTGTTGTGCTGATTGATACCGTTCACACTGTCCTGCAGACGCTGCCAGTCTGATTTGGATAAAACCACCACTTGACGAAGATCCGCTTCGGTTTTCTCCACATCGGAGCTCACAACTGTGACAACATATTTCCAAATGATTATAAACTGTAGCCTAATTATGAGAAAGCCAACTTACTGAAATGCTATTTAAATTTACAGTTATTTTTCTGAGACTAAAATTTCTGACTGCTACTCCTCCGACCTAGATCTTTAACTTTACAAACTCCAAACTCAGCCCAGATCTCCAGACTGATCTGACTCCAGTTGCTATATCTTTTCTAACTGATCAGACTTACAGTTTTCCTAAAATGACGATTAAAACTTGGGAAAATCCCATAGACTTACATTGAGGGAATGTTCAAATGAGCCAACACTATTCAAACTCCAACTGTCAAAACTCCCAGAATCCTTTGAGACTCAATCAAAGTCCCTTTAAGCAAAGAGTACAGAATACATATATCCGACGAGAACTGCCTCATCAATAAATGCTATATTTCAGGCTAGATGAGCCGGTGCGTATGCGCAGTAGCGCGCCTATTGTTTCTATAGCAACCGGGACTTCTAACCATATGCTTCCAGAGCCGTTGAGACTTGCTAATCATGCTAGAAACATGCTAACAACATGCATATAATGCTAGAAACATGCTAGTAACTTGCTAATCATGCTAGAAACATGCTAACAACATGCATATAATGCTAGAAACATGCTAGTAACTTGCTAATCATGCTAACAACAGGCCACTAATGCTAACATGATGCTAGCGACATTCTAATTATGCTAGCAACATGCTAGTAACAGGCTAATCATGTTAGAAACATGCTAATAATTTGCTAATCATGCTAACAATATGGTAATCATGCTAGAAACATGCTAACAACATGCATATAACGCTAGAAACATGCTAGTAACTTGCTAATCATGCTAGAAACATGCTAACAACATGCATATAATGCTAGAAACATGCTAGTAAGTAACTTGCTAATCATGCTAGAAACATGTTAACAACATGCATATAATGCTAGAAACATGCTAGTAACTTGCTAATCATGCTAGAAACGTGCTAACAACATGCATATAATGCTAGAAACATGCTAGTAACTTGCTAATCATGTTAACATCAGGCCACTAATGCTAACATGATGGTAGCGGCATTCTAATTATGCTAGCAACATGCTAATAACAGGCTAATCATGTTAGAAACATGCTAACAACATGCATATAATGCTAGAAACATGCTAGTAACTTGCTAATCATGCTAGAAACATGCTAACAACATGCATATAACGGTAGAAACATGCTAGTAACTTGCTAATCATGCTAGAAACATGCTAACAACATGCATATAATGCTAGAAACATGCTAGTAACTTGCTAATCATGCTAGAAACATGCTAACAACATGCATATAATGCTAGAAACATGCTAGTAACTTGCTAATCATGTTAACAACAGGCCACTAATGCTAACATGATGCTAGCGGCATTCTAATTATGGTAGCAACATGCTAATAACAGGCTAATCATGTTAGAAACATGCAAAAAATTTGCTAATCATGCTAACAATATGGTAATCATGCTAGAAACATGCTAACAACATGCATATAACGCTAGAAACATGCTAGTAACTTGCTAATCATGCTAGAAACATGCTAACAACATGCATATAATGCTAGAAACATTCTAGTAACTTGCTAATCATGCTAGAAACATGCTAACAACATGCATATAATGCTAGAAACATGCTAGTAACTTCCTAATCATGCTAGAAAAATGCTAACAACATGCATATAATGCTAGAAACATGCTAGTAACTTGCTAATCATGTTAACAACAGGCCACTAATGCTAACATGATGCTAGCGGCATTCTAATTATGCTAGCAACATGCTAATAACAGGCTAATCATGTTAGAAAGATGCTAATAATTTGCTAATCATGCTAACAATATGGTAATCATGCTAGAAACATGCTAACAACATGCATATACTGCTAGAAACATGCTAGTAACTTGCTAATCATGCTAGAAACATACTAAAAACATGCATATTATGCTAGAAACATGCCAGTAACTTGCTAATCATGCTAGAAACATGCTAACAACATGCATATAATGCTAGAAACATGCTAGTAACTTGCTAATCATGCTAGAAACATGCTAACAACATGCATATAATGCTAGAAACATGCTAGTAACTTGCTAATCATGTTAACAACAGGCCACTAATGCTAACATGATGCTAGCGGCATTCTAATTATGCTAGCAACATGCTAATAACAGGCTAATCATGTTAGAAACATGCTAAAAATTTGCTAATCATGCTAACAATATGGTAATCATGCTAGAAACATGCTAACAACATGCATATAATGCTAGAAACATGCTAGTAACTTGCTAATCATGCTAGAAACATGCTAACAACATGCATATAATGCTAGAAACATGCTAGTAACTTGCTAATCATGTTAACAACAGGCCACTAATGCTAACATGATGCTAGCGGCATTCTAATTATGCTAGCAACATGCTAATAACAGGCTAATCATGTTAGAAACATGCTAAAAATTTGCTAATCATGCTAACAATATGGTAATCATGCTAGAAACATGTTAACAACATGCATATAACGCTAGAAACATGCTAGTAACTTGCTAATCATGCTAGAAACATGCTAACAACATGCATATAATGCTAGAAACATGCTAGTAACTTCCTAATCATGCTAGAAAAATGCTAACAACATGCATATAACGCTAGAAACATGCTAGTAACTTGCTAATCATGCTAGAAACATGTTAACAACATGCATATAATGCTAGAAACATGCTAGTAACTTGCTAATCATGTTAACAACAGGCCACTAATGCTAACATGATGCTAGCGGCATTCTAATTATGCTAGCAACATGCTAATAACAGGCTAATCATGTTAGAAACATGCTAATAATTTGCTAATCATGCTAACAATATGGTAATCATGCTAGAAACATGCTAACAACATGCATATAATGCTAGAAACATGCTAGTAACTTGTTAATCATGCTAGAAACATGCTAACAACATGCATATAATGCTAGAAACATGCTAGTAACTTGCTAATCATGCTAGAAACATGCTAACAACGTGCATATAATGTTAGAAACATGCTAGTAAGTAACTTGCTAATCATGCTAGAAACATGTTAACAACATGCATATAATGCTAGAAACATGCTAGTAACTTGCTAATCATGCTAGAAACATGCTAACAACATGCATATAATGCTAGAAACATGCTAGTAACTTGCTAATCATGTTAACATCAGGCCACTAATGCTAACATGATGCTAGCGGCATTCTAATTATGCTAGCAACATGCTAATAACAGGCTAATCATGTTAGAAACATGCTAAAAATTTGCTAATCATGCTAACAATATGGTAATCATGCTAGAAACATGCTAACAACATGCATATAATGCTAGAAACATGCTAGTAACTTGCTAATCATGCTAGAAACATGCTAACAACATGCATATAATGTTAGAAACATGCTAGTAACTTGCTAATCATGCTAGAAACATGCTAACAACATGCATATAATGCTAGAAACATGCTAGTAACTTGCTAATCATGCTAGAAACATGCTAACAACATGCATATAATGCTAGAAACATGCTAGTAACTTGCTAATCATGTTAACAACAGGCCACTAATGCTAACATGATGCTAGCGGCATTCTAATTATGCTAGCAACATGCTAATAACAGGCTAATCATGTTAGAAACATGCTAATAATTTGCTAATCATGCTAACAATATGGTAATCATGCTAGAAACATGCTAACAATATGCATATATTGCTAGAAACATGCTAGTAACTTGCTAATCATGCTAGAAACATACTAACAACATGCATATTATGCTAGAAACATGCCAGTAACTTGCTAATCATGCTAGAAACATGCTAACAACATGTTAATGATACTAACAATGTGCTATCATCATGCTATTGACATGTTAATCATGTTACAAACATGCTAACAACATGCTAATAATGTTAGAAACATGCTAGTGCCTTGATAATCATGCTAGAAACATGGTAATGATGTTAACATGTTAGCAACACGCTATTGACATGTTAATCATGTTACAAACATGCTAGAAACATGTTAACAACATGCTAATAATTTTTAAAAACATGCTAGTAACTTGCTAATCATGCTATCTACATGCTAGTAATATGCTAAATAAGCTATAAACATGCTAGCAAAATGCTAAAACATGCTATCTATCCTTTTATCATCCATCTGACAGACTGTAACTGTTACTGCCTTTCGAAACATTTCAGCTTTAAAACTATTTTCAACTTTTTTTCAAAACCTTAAAATTAAAGTTTCTAAAACTTTTAAAACTTTTTAAAACCTTTAAACTTTTTGACACTTTCTGATCAGGCTTTTTCAAGCCAACTTAAACTTTTTTATCTAGTTATAATTCATATATGTTATCTTCTTTATCTATCTCGGCGCACTAGTTAGCAAGTTCAGTCAGTACATTCTCACCTTGTTTGCTCGATCCTTTCCTCCGGCCGTACTGAACCACACCTGTTTTCATGGAGGCTGATGACATTATAACCGCTTTTTTAAATGTCCTGTCACATTCGTTGATCTTGAGGTACACTGAGATCTTTATATGTTATTATTTCTTCATGCATCAGCAAACTTGGCTAACGCTGGTAACATACTCGGTCTCTACACTGTGTTGCTCGGCAACCATTTAAACTTTTGTTACACTGTTTCCCAGCAACCTTGCTAGTGGAGTAGGTGACGTCATGCGGAGCCTTAAAGAGCCAGCGTTTCATCCTCCAAGATGTTGTTTTATTATTTTGAAAACCCAAAGCATTTGCCTCTAGAATATGTTTTTAATTTTAAATTCTGTATGCAAAATTCAGTTTACACAAGCAAAAAAGTGGTTTAAATTCTGGTCTTCCATTTTTTCGGTAGAACTTAATTCATTCCTCAGTTTCTTGTGAGGACTTATTTAAAGATGTGATTCAACCTGAATTATATGGAGGACGAAAAATGACTTAAGTATGAATAAATACGTAAATAAATGAATAAATACATACATAAATGCAGAAATAATAAGTAAATAAATGTGGAAATACATAAATGAATGAATGAATGAATGAATGAATAAATAAATAAATGTAGAAAAACATAAATAAATAAATGAATAAATACATAAATGAATGAATAAATTTGGAAATACATAAATAAATGAATGAATAAATGTAGAAACACATAAATATATAAATAAATGAATAAATAAATAAATGTAAAAAATACATAAATAAATAAATGAACAAATAAATAAATAAATAAATGCAGATATGCATACATTAACGAATAAATAATTCTGTCAAAAGTGTAATTTTTAATTGTGCTATTTTTGTACCATTTGTGTTATACTACATTTATTTATGTATTTCTGCGTTTATTTATTTATTAATTTATGAATTTATGTATTTCTACATTTATTTATTCATGCATTTATTTATTTATTTCTGCATTTATGTATTTATTCATTTATTTATAATTACGTCATTTTCATCCTCCACAGAATTATGTTTTTTGCAAATTTATTTAAAAAAAGTTACTAAACATGTAGTCACACTATTGTATATTTTCACAGCTTTTATTAAAACCTAAAATAAACTGAAAAATTCTATACATTTTTTATTATTATTATTGATATTATTATTAAAGTTCTTTTTTTTGTCTTGAAAAGTTACTAAAAATGTTATATTTTCTGCACTTTTATTTAAATCTAATATATATATATATATATATATATATATATATATATATATATATATATATCTTTTTTCACAACTTTTATTAAAGTTCCTATATTAAGGCTTTTTATTAAAAAATATAATACAATTATGGCTTTTCACCAAACAGTAAAACACTTACAAAACACATGATTGTCATTTTTAGTTTTAAAATTCTTTGCTTTTAACTGAATTTAATAATAATAATCATTAATAATTTAATAATAATAATACAATTTTAATAATCAAACAAACAAACTACTATATTACTATACGGTATTACTAACAGATAAGAGTACATGGAAACCCAATAAATCTCTGTCATGTGCTCCTTTAATTGGTCAGATGCATGAGTTTGTGTGAAGAATTAGTCCAACTGACCTGTTCTAACCTTCTTTTTATCCTCTATTCACTTTAATGTCAAATAAAGAGATCATATATCATCAACTAAAATAGTGGCCCAAGCTGTCAAACAATTAATCATGATTACTCGCATTCAAAATATATTTTTTACATAATATATGTGTTTACTGTGTATATTTATTATGTACAAATACACAAACACAGTCAAGCCCAGAATTATTCATACCCCTGGCAAATTCTGACTTAAAGTTACTTTTATTCAACCAGCAAGTTTTTGTTGACCAGAAATGACACAGGCTTCACCCAAAAGATAATAAGACGATGTACAAGAGGCATCATTGTGGAAAAAAAAATATTTCTCAGCTTTTATTTACATTTGAACAAAAAGTGGCTTGCCCAAAATTATTCATACCCTTTGCAAACTGTCACAGTCTATGGGAAAATCCAAAGTTCTATACCATTCCAAATAGTCCAAGCTGTTCTAAAGCATCCTAATTACCCTGATTCATTGGGAACAGCTGTTTTAATCAACTCAACAGGTGAAAAACAGAAGCTCTGTGCTGTTGGTTTGTGGACTGTCATGGCGAAGACAAAGGAGCTCACTGAGGACCTGCGGCTGTGCATTGTGGCTGCTCACAAGTCAGGAAAGGGCTAAAAGTGTTTTGAAGTTCCAGTGGCTACAGTGCAAAGTATTATTAAAAAATACAAGACGTTCCGCACTGTGAAAAATCTCAGAGGACGTGGTTGGAAGCCAAAAGTGACACCTGTGCTGACCAGGAGGATAGTGAGAAAGGTAAAAAAAAGAATCCACGGATCACCACCAAGGCCATCCTGATGAATCTGGGCTCTGCTGGTGGCAACATCTCAAGGCAGACAGTCCACAGACACTGCACACTGCTGGGTTCCACAGACACAGACCAAGGAGGACACCACTTCTCCAGATAAGGCACACAAAAGCCTGCTTGGCCTTCGCAAATGCTCATCTGGACAAAGAAGAAGACTTCTGGTCTTCTGTTTTATGGTCAGATGAAACAAAAATTGAATTATTCATACCAACAACATCAGCAGAGAAACTTAGCCTTGGGCACCAGTGGATATTTCAGCACGGCAACGACCCAACAAATGGTTGAAGAAATGGTTAGCAGACAAAAACATTAACGTTTTGCAGTGGCCCAGCCAGAGTCCTGCAAATCCAATTAAGAATCTGTGGAGGGAGCTAAAGATCAGGGTGATGGCAAGGAGACCCTCCAACCTGAAAGAGTTAGAGCTCATCGCTAAAGATGAATGGGCAAAAATACCAGTGGAGACATGCAAAAAGCTGGTCAGAATTATAGGAAGCGTTTGATCGCTATTTCTATTGATTATTGAGAAGGGTATGAATAATTCTGGACGTGACAATTTTGGTTCAAATGTAAATTAAAGATGAGTAATATTTTTTTCCACAGTGATGCCTCTTGTACATTGTCTTTTGGGAGAAGCCTGTATCATTTCCAGTCAAAAAAAACTTGCTGGTTTAATAAAAGTAGCTTTAAGTCAGAATTTGCCATGGGTATGAATAATTTCTGTATGCATGTATATATTTAAGAAAAATATGTTATGTCTATATATATTAAAAGTATTTAAATAGAATATAATTTATTGTGTATTCATATATACATAATACATATACGTACACACATATATTATGTAAACCAAAACTTTTATTTTTTAATTATTAGTCATTTGTTCCTGTATTTACTTCCTCCTTTTTTTTTTTTTTTTTTTTTTTTGTTACTTTTAAGTCCTGTTGGTTTGGGCATCTTTAAAGTGATTCAGTGTGTTTCCACAAGTCGCGATAACTGCTGTGATACTGTGAGGTGCTTCTGTGGTTCAGTGGCAGCAGCAGGAACTTTAGGGAGGTGCGAGAAGGGCGGAGTTTATGCGAGGACATCTTCATTGAAAACACGCCACAGAACATTAGGGGCATCCGGGATCAGTCAGTCATTCAGACATTTGAGGGAAATCGAGTCACTCAATCTCACAGGAATGGCTCCGGTATCAGTCAAACGCGTTTTAATCAGTGAAAGTGTCGATCCGTGCTGCAAAACGATTCTACAGGAGAACGGCATTGAAGTGACGGAGAAGCAGCAGATGACTAAAGAAGAGTTGATTGCAGAGATTCAGGTAAGTGATTCTTCAACTGATTGACTCTCAAGTTCAGCTGCAACTTCACCGGAATATCAAGTGCCGTTATTTGTATCGCCGCCAGCGAATGGCGTCCTATAAAACCACTTGGTGCGTGTTTGATAAAATATTAGCATGTGGATGTGTGCCAGTAGGATGTACTGAAGTTTGAGTGTGTGCCTGTCACCCCTCCTCCACCTCTTTACAAATCTGATGCAACAGCAGTGAATCGTTTCAGTCGATAAGTAAATTTTTTTTTAGACGGCAAGTAAACCATCAGGTTATTTTTTTGTTCAGTGCATTGTTGCATTTGCTCAGTGCATGTGTGTTTTTAGTTTGTGCTTTGGTTGGGTTTTAATTATATATGTTTGCTTGGTTGTGATGTAACTAAACTGCATAATTAAAGACATATATAGGCCATTCTACAGAATTGGTGCGGACTGCTGTCCCACAACCAAAAACACATTTAAGTAGTCAAATCTTAACTAAGATCCTATTTAAAACCACAGTGATATTTAGAATATCAGTAAGTCTAATATATATAAAATCATAATTTATTGGGTACTTTCACTTGGGAGGTGGCTATCTTGAACCCCAACCCATAAATTTCAACTTATGAAAATGATATTTAAAAATAATTGTTGTATTTAAAAATTTTTTTAAGAGACTCAAAAAAGATACTTTTAAAAAGTAAAGTTAAAAATAATGATTTTCTTTTAAAAATGAATTATGTTTATGCCCCATCATTTTGAGGTAAATGTGTTCAAAAGTAAAAGAAAAATCTGTGTAACTTTAAGGACCGTCACTACTGAACACCATTTTTAGCTAACCATGTGCTAATTAGCATTTTTGAGCTAGGTTCAAAAGTATCTAAAATCAGGCCCGGTTCCAGAACTTAATCACTGAGGGTGCTTCCCAAATTAATGAGGGTGCTCTAAACTTATACCCATAGGCTACATTAGGGGGTAGGAGGGGGGATGGTGCGATAAATACAAGACTCATTGTGTAGTTTAGAAAGCTTTATTGATTATTATAACGGAATTTTGTGAGATCTCTATAAATTCAGTGCTTTTAGTGATGATAATAAAGGGACCGATGAATGAGAGTTTTTGTTTTCTATTTGTTTTATTTCGTTAAGTAATAATGTAAAACTATTTTATACATTTTGTTAAGTGCACACAAATAAAAGTACGCTACACCCTTTACAGTACCGAATGATGTTGCGCGTCCTGAGCCAGATTTTAAAATTAAAATACTTAAGTTTGTTATGTAATGGCAAATTGATTATAATTAGTTTCGTTTTATTTTTAAGTTAATTTAGAAAAAATGCTTGGAGCATATTTGTTCGTAAATATAAGTTTTATTTTTTATTGTATTATTATTATTATTTTTAACGAACAGTAGTTTTACATTATTACTTAACGAAATAAAACAAATAGAAAACAAAAACTCTCTCATTATGTAATCCGTAAAGATAAATTTCTCTCTAAAGGCACATCCAAAAAGGATTTTTGTTACACTGACTCAGAATACACTAGTTTATTAATATATAATTTAAATAAGCTTTACTCTTTCCGGCCCGACACATTCAGTGTTATTTATTTATCTTTGTGGCAATTTTCAGCATATTGTGTGCTTGAGCGCGGATCTGTTCCAGCTGCGCTGCCGTCCGTAACGGTCTCGAAACTGAAAGCAAAAGTGAAGTCTCCTGTTGTTTCCACCAGCGCGGCATTTTTTTCTTCACCATAATTTATGGATGTCTAAAATATTAAAATAAGGAGAAACCGGTGCCCGCCCGCCTCTGAACTTTGACGTGAAAATTGGCCTGAAGCCCAGCAACTGGAGGTGTAAAAAAGTTGGCCAGTCGGCCGGGGCTGAAATGCAACGCTCTAATTGACTGCTTTGATGCGTTACAATATGGTAGGGCATTGTTAATGCTTACAGCAGAAAAATAAATCGTTTTTTTAACGATTATGCACTGGATTGTTATCTAAATCTGCAATAAAATAACATTATTACAGCTTTAAGTGAGGGTGCTATTGATTTCGTTTGAGGGCGCTTACCGAAACAGTCATGACCAAAACAGTAGTGGCATCTTTGTTTTTTTTGAGTGATTCCATAAAATTGTCACTACTGTAACATTTGATGAAGTTTCGGTAGTGACATCTTTATTTTTTTGGATATTATCCCAAAAATTTTTCAATACCGTAACATTTGGTGAAGTTTCGGTACGGTAGTGACATCTTTGTTTTTTGGCTGTTATCCCTAAATTTTCACTACCGCAACATTTGGTGAAGTTTAAGTAGTGACATCTCTGTGTTTTTTGGGTGTTATCCAATAAGATTGTCACTACCGTAACATTTAGTGAAGTTTTGATAGTGACATTTTTGTTTTTTGTGTGTTATCCAATAAGATTGTCACTACCGTATCATTTGGTGAAGTGTTTTGGGTGTTAAAAATTGGATTCAAAATACAACAATTCTCATAAATCACACTTCAAATATTGTTAAAATTGTAATTGTTATTGATTAACCTCAAGCAAGATTTAATTAAAGTCTTAATAGGTCAATAAAACCCTTTTAATTAAATTATATATTACCGTGTTTCAGGTAGTGACAAATATTCCAAAACGTTCAGAAAAATACAATATAAGAATACACTGCTCAATTACTACACAGTACTAAACAATTTGTTGAGTCAACTTAAAATAAAGTTAAGTCGACTTGAAATGTTAAATTGTACAAAGTGACGACTTAAAAATTTAAGTTGAATCACCTCAAATATCTAAGGCAGCAGGGTAACACATTATTTTAAGTTTTTTAGTTTTTTTTACAGTGTACAATTGTGTACCTTAGATATTATACAATTTACATGCATACAAAATTTGTGGAAAAAGACATTTCCAACTCTATTTTTTATTTGTGCATTGTTGCTAGTTGACTAGTCACATGTTGTCTTGCCTAAAAAGGTTTGGTATAAACTTAAAATAAAACCTTTTTCTACATGCTTATTTTGTTTACATGTCTTTCCCCAAGAATTATGATGGTTTAGTCGTCCGATCAGCAACCAAAGTTACCGCTGATGTCGTCAATGCTGGCAGCAACTTGAAGATCATTGGACGGGCTGGAACAGGAGTGGACAACGTGGATGTGGATGCAGCAACAAAGAGAGGCGTTATTGTCATGAAGTAATGAAGCATGTTGAGTCCTGTTTTGACCTCAATTCTGTGTGTTTTCAATGCTAAAGCAGGTTGCTCTAGTTGTGCATTCTTTTGTCTTCTTTTCTTAAAGTAACAGTTCATTCAAAATGAAATGGTCATTATTTCTAATGAAATCCATCTTAGGAGATGTTAAAGGAGTAGTTTAACTAAAACTTAATATTTGCTGGAAATGTACTGAACAGATTTAGAGAAATATAATTTCATCACTTGCTCACCAATGGATCCTCTGCAGTGAATGGGTGCCGTCAGAATGAGAGTCCAAAAAGATGATTAAAAACATCACAATAATCCACACCACTCTAGTCCATCAGTTAACATCTTTTGTATAAAGTAGACCGATATTTTGAAACGATATATATGTATGTCTAGTGTAAAAGTAAAAATGAATGTCAAAAAGAATAATAAGGGCTCCGATAACAACTTTATTTAAATGCTATTAATTTATTTGATCAGAAAATCGTTTTGAAAATGACCGATAACCATAAAATGCTTAATATCGGCACCGATAATCGGTTGACCCTTAAAACTTGTGAAATGAAAAGCTATGTGTTTGTAAGAAACAAATCCATCCTTAAAGAAATACTAAATGAAAAATCTGCCATTTACTCACCGTCACGTTATTTTACTCCTGTACCCAAACAGTTACTGGTCCCCATTGACTTCCAAAATGTGGAAAAAGTACTGTGGAAGTCAATAGGAACCAGAAGCTGATCAGTTTTTCACTTCACAAGATGTTAACTGATGGACTTGACTGGTGTGGATTATTGTGATGTTTTTATCAGCTGTTTGGACTCATGCTGACAGCACCCATTCACTTCAGAGGATTCATTGGTGAGCAAGTGATGTAATGCTAAATTTCTCTAAATCTGAAATACGAATTTGTGGACGAACTATTTCTTTAACGATCTCGGCTGTAACACCGACTGTTTCGTAACAGTCAGTGTTATGTTGGAATTGACCTATTTTTCGGTGGTCTTTTGCAAACACTAGATTTATATAAGAAGGAGGAAACGATGGTGTTTGAGACTCATGGTATGTCATGTCCATGTACTGAACTGTTATTATTTAACTATGCCAAGGTAAATTCAGTTTTCCATTCTATGGCACCTTTAAGACTTGAAGTAGAATAAATGTTTTTATTAATTTTTTCACAATTTTTATTTTTTAGCACTCCCAATGGAAACACAATCAGTGCTGCTGAGCTCACCTGCGCTCTTTTGATGAGCTTGTCAAGGTAAACTGGCAAAATTATTGATTAATAAAGTACTTCTGTTTGTTATTTTAAGGGTTTTGAGATGAACAGTTTAGAACTCAAAACTCTATGATGTATGACTATAGGGTCTTAAATAGAATAGAAAATGTAAAAAATTATAAATGGTCAAAAGAAAACATGTATTCATATTAAGTATTGTGAATCATTTTTTTAATATTAAAAATAAAGAGATGTTTTTTATTTATTGTTTATTTTTCTGTATTTCTTAGACATATTCCACAAGCTGTCATGTCAATGAAGGATGGAAAATGGGATCGTAAAAAGGTGTGCACATCTTGTCCTCTGAGTGCCTGTTGGCAGTTTGTAAAGGGTGTTGCATTTTGGAATAGAGTATTGCGCATGCTGCTGTATATTGCACAATATATTTTGGCAAATCATCCAGGCATTCTACACATACAGAAAGTTTATGCACAGTATACACTACCAGTCGAAAGTTTTTGAACAGGTCTTTTTTTTAAGACGTCGCTTCTGCTCACAGAGCCTGCATTTATTTGATCCAAAGTACAGCAAAAAATGTACAATTTTTAAATATTTTTAACAATTTAAAATAACTGCTTTCTCTTTATTTATATTTTAAGTTGTAATTTATTCTTGTGATTTCAAAACTGACATTTTTAGCACTATTACTCCAGTCACATGATACTTCAGATATCATTCTAATATTCTGATTTGCTGCTCAAAAAACATTTATTATTGTTATTATGTTGAAAACAATAATAGAAAGTTCAGAAGAACAGCATTTATCTGAAATAGAAATCTCATTATAAATGTCTTTATCTTCACTTCTGATCAAATTAAAGCATCCTTGCTAAATAGAAGTATTACTTTCTATAATTTCTTTCCCAAAAACAAAAATTATACTGACTCCAAGCGTTTGAATGGTATGGTGTATAATGTTACAAAAGCGTTTTATTTCAAATAAATGCTGATCTTTGGATCTTTCTATTCACCCAAGAGTTCTGAAAAAATGTATTCAACTGTTTCAAATATTAATAATAATAAATGTTTCTTGAACACCAAATCAGCATATTAGAATGATTTCTGAAAGATCATGTGTGCTGAAAATTCTGATTTGATCACCGAAATAAATTCCATTTTAAAATGTATTCAAATAGAAATCAGTTATTTTAAATAGTAAAAATATTTCACAATATTACAGCTTTTGCTGTACTTTGGATGAAATAAATGCAGGTTTGGTGAACAGAAGAAAATTCTTTAAAAAACATTAAAAATCTTACTGTTCAAAAACTTTCGACTGGTAGTGCACATGGTTTAAATAAACAGTCGGAGTTGCGATTCCACAGCCATACTTTCCTGGCTGTGTCAAGTCAGTCATCACTAATCGATTGTGATCGCTGAATGTGTTCCTCCACATTCTTATGGCAGATGGCTGAGTGCTTTGCTAATGATTTTGCAGTTTATGGGTGCAGAGCTCTATGGAAAAGTTCTTGGGATTGTAGGGCTTGGAAGAATCGGCAAAGAGGTGGCAACAAGAATGCAGTCCTTCGGGATGAAGGTATGATCAGTGTGTCCTTAAACTGTCCTGATTTGAAATGGAAATGCAATTGAAATCTTTGTTTGCATCCCTGCTAGACTATTGGTTACGACCCCATCACTCCTGTGGAGGTTTCTGCGAGCTGGGGTGTGGAGCAGATGTCTCTGGAGGAGCTGTGGCCACAGTGTGATTATATTACAGTTCATACTCCACTTATGCCCTCCACCACAGGTACACACAAGCTTGCTGCACAATTCAGATACCACCAGTCAAAAGTTTTTGAACCGTAAGATTTTAATGTTCTCTGAAGAAGTCTCTTCTGCTCACCAAGCCTGCGTTTATTTGATCTAAAGTAGAGCAAAAATATTTTCACTATTTAAAATAACTGTTTTCTATTTGAATATATTTTAAAATGTCATTTATTCCTGTGATTTCAAAGCTGAATTTTTAGCATCATTACTACAGTCACATGATCCTTCAGAAATTATTTAAATATGATGATTTGCTGCTCAAAAAAACATGTATTATGTTGAAAACAGAATTGTGAGCTTATATGATGCAAATCGGAGAAAAAAGAGATGTAAACTCACAATTGCAATGAAAAAAAGTCCGAATTGTAAGATAAAAAGTGCATTTTTATTTTTTATTCAGTGGAGAAACGGGCTTCCATTTCTTTCTTTCTTTTTGTTTTGTTTGATTATTTTCATTTTCATTTAAGCTAAAGTTTTAGTAATTTTGTTGTTTTTGCCTTGTTTATAGTTTTATGTGTATGTAGGTTTTATTCATTTTTATTTCAGTTTTAGTACATTAAGTTAAACTAAGTGAAAATGAGAAATGTTATATTAGCTGAAGTTTATATTTTAATTGATTTTCCATTATTATTTACAAATGTGAATAATGCATTAACAAACATGAATGGACAAGGATCAGTAGATTTATTACACTATTAATTAATCTTTGTTAATGTTAGTTACTAAAAATACAGTTGTTCATTGTTAATTCATGTTAGTTCAAAGTCCATTAACTAATGTTAACAAACACATCTTGTGATTTTTAATAATGCATTAGTAATGCTCTAGAAGTATTGTTCATTCTTAGCTCATGTTAACTAATGAGCCTTATTGTAAAGTGTTACCTGCATGTCAAATTCAATTAATTTAGCTTGAGTTACCAAGTGTAAAATCAAAACTGTGGTGTTGTTCTACACAGGTCTCCTTAATGACGCTTCATTTGCTAAGTGTAAGAAGGGTGTGAAGGTGGTGAACTGCGCTCGTGGCGGCATTATCGATGAAGCCGCCCTCCTCAGGGCTCTGGAGTCGGGACAGTGTGGAGGAGCAGGGCTGGATGTATTTGTAGAGGTCAGAGCTTGTCGTACTCATAGACTGAGAATGCTTTTAGCTTCTTGGCACTGTTAAATGACATTGCATGCAAATATATTTAAAATAATACTGATAATGTCTTTTTTTTGGTGGGTTTAGGAGCCTCCAAAGGACCGGGCGCTGGTGAACCACCCCAATGTGGTCAGCTGTCCTCATCTGGGAGCCAGTACTAAAGAAGCACAGGCCCGCTGTGGGAAGGAGATTGCCCTGCAGATTGTGGACATGGCCCTGGGCAAAGCGTTAGTGGGAGCTGTGAGTCATGCTTAGTTTTTCAGGGTCACACATGTGCAACTATTACAGAAGGTTCAAACGCTCACTGATGCTCCACAAGGACAAACGATGCTTTAAGAGCTGGGGGTGAAAACTTTTGAACGGAATGAAGATGTGTACATTTTTCTTATTTTGCCTAAACATCATTTTTTTTCATTTACTACTGCCCTTCAGAAGCTACAGAAGATATTTACATGTTTCCCAGGAGATAAAATAATTTAAATTTACCCTGATCTTTAAATAAAACAGTTTATGCATTCAAGAAGAATCGACTGTTGAACAGAATTATTTTTATAAACTCCACTATTTTCTCCTGTGGACTATATGTAAGGGTCTTTCATGTGAAATATCTTATTTAGGTCAGTACTAAATCAAAAATAACATGCATTTTGTATGATCCCATTCTGCAAGGTGTATGTAAACTTTTGACCTCACCTATATGTCAAATAGTTAAATAAGAATAAAAATGTTTAATCTAAACAATTATTAAATACAGAAGTATACAGTATATTTAAATATTTAGGGAAGACCGTGACATTTTTTTGTAAGACAACATAATTTTCACAACAGATATTTACTGCTTTTCTAAAAACCCAAAGAAAATTACAGAAACAGATTCCCAGAGTCAGGAAAATTCATTAACATACATTAAACGAAAAAAGTCAGCACATCACGGCCCCAAAAAATATCAAACTACTACCCTGAAAAAATTTAAAAAATTGATTAATAAACAGCTCCATTAAATTGGGGACTAGGAAATATTTTTACAAAGGAAGTACATTAATGGGCTTTTTTTTTTTTTTTTTTTTTTCTTCTGGGAAAATAATTTAATCAAATGTCAATTTGAAAGATTTTTGTAATATCTTTTTTTTGTTGTTTGTTTGCAAAAAATAATGTTGTCAAATTATTGCATAAAATTCATTGAAGTATTATTATTAAGACTATCTTATTATTCTTGAGTTTCCATGCATATACCCTTTGATGCTGATATGGTGTAAAATGATAAAAAATTACATAAACTATTAAATTGGGGCAGGAGAAAGTATGTTAACTAAAATTTTAGTTGGAGAAAAAAACACAAAGCACCCCTAACTTTTTTTTTTTTTTTGCTTGTAAAAAGGTTATTGATCTTAAAGTGAACAATTCATATATGCATTTGTTTTTTTTTTAGCTCAAATTTGTATTTTATTTTTTCATTTTAATCAAAATATCATACATTGATCTTCCAGTGAAATTAGGGTTTCTTTCTGGTGACATGCTGGACTTCTCCAATCATTTAGTCTGCTTAAGCTCCACCCCTCTCTTACAATTGGCTGCAGGTTTACATTTAGCTCCACCTCCATCTAAAGAACAACCGATGGCTAAAAGTCCACGCCCTACGTTCTTTTCTTTTTGAATAACCTGTTTCACTCTGATATACATAAGTCACAGTACAGAAGGAAAGATCACGACTTTCAATCTCTTTTTTTTTTTCATCCTCAGGTGAATGCCCAGGTGTTGGTCAGTAGTTTCTCTCCTGACTCTCATCAGTGGATTCAGCTGGGAGAGTCCATGGGAAGAGTGATGAAGGCCTGCACCGCTTCTAAAGAACCCTACAGTCAGGTCCAAATCACATCACTTGGTAAGTGGAGTACAAAATTTCTAGTACAAAAATCTAAACACTGGATGAAGTCAGTTTCAAAATTCTTGTTTAATTTTTTTGACATATTAGAGTCAAACGTTTTTACAGGGAATTTTGGGTATCTCATTTTGTCACTCCATAATTCAGAATAAACTTAGAAAAGACAGAAAACATTTTTTTTTTTTTTGGGGGGGGAATAAAATGTTGTATAAAATCAAGCAAAATATATATGAACAAATCCCTCTGTAAAAACCATCAGAATATAGACAGGAATAAAAATGTAAAGTTTAGTGTGTGTGAGTGCTACTGAAGTGGAGATTTATGGCTCAATGTAGGAGAAAAAACTCATTTTGAGAAAACGGCTTTTAAAAATATGGATTATAATTGAAATCTATTGACACAAATAGATAAAGTGCTATAAAAGAAACACGTAACAGTGTCTTTTGGGTGTATTCTTTTCACTAGTCTGACAAAACACTTTATGAAACACCAAAAAGCCCAAAATTTCAATTTTTTTTATTCTGAAAGTGAACTTCTCTTTTAAATTTTATCATCAAGAATGCAGTGATGCCATCTTGGGGCGAGATCATGCATATGTGTACATTATATCTGTATAATTCCATAATGATATGGATACTGTATTCTTTATATGTGACCATGGACCACAAAACCATTTTTAAATTGGACAATTTTTAAACATTTTATGGAAAGCTGAATAAATAAGCTTTCCATTGATGTATAGTTTGTTAGGATAGGACATTATCTGGAATCTGAGGGTGCACAAAATACTAAGAAAATTTCCTTTAAAGTTGTCCAAATGAAGTTCTTAGCAATGCGCATTATTAATCAAAAAATAAGCTTTAATATATTTACAGTAGGAAAATGTAAATTACTAAATATCTTCATGGAACATGGTCTTTACTTAATATCCTAATGATTTTTGGCATTAAAAAAAAAAATCAGTAATTTTGACCCATACAATGTATTTTTGGCTATTGCTACAAATATACCTGTGCTACTTTGTGGTCCAGGGTCACATATGTTATACATTATTCATTATATCATTTATAAGATGTAACAGTAATATTGATTGATTGATTGCCGTTTAGGGGAGTCCTTGAAGAAGTCCACTGGCTTTTTGAGCTCGGCAGCTGTGGTTGGTTTGCTCACTGAAGGCTCTCAGAATGGCCCCAACTTGGTGAATGCACTGCCTCTAGCTGCAGAGACAGGAATTACAGTAAGACTACTTTACAAAATCATTCTTTCTGAACTAGAGCCCTGCATGGGCCTTAAATCTAAGCCCTAGCCCGGCCCTGGCCCGAGACGCACAGGCTGTAGCCCGGCCCGTGTCCGACAGCTTATCAAAAATTTTGGCCCGAGTCCGACCCGAAGCCCGTCTTTTTTTCCGCCAAACAGCTTATACTGTTACAGCCATTAAAATAGACCAGATTCGTGTTTAATAGAAAGTTTGTTTTTTTCGTTTCGTTTTTTTTATCAGAACAATTTAGAGAAATGTTTGGAGTTTTTTGTTTGTTTGTTTGTTTGTTTTTTAAATGTAAGTTAGTTTTTTAAGTGACATCGATATCCAAGCGGTATGTGGTCCGCAGTGAGTTTACTCAATTTAACCTATATATCAAATCAACACTTGACTAGTCTACAGTGCAATTCACAGATATAAAACAAACATCAATATAGCAAAATGTTAGATTTAAAGTTTATTATCACCATCTCAGAACAAAGGCATTTCGAACAGGGCAGGCAGCTCTGCTGCGCAAAACCGGAACATACAAAGTCGCAGTGGTAAAGTAAACGAATATTGAACAAATATATAAAGAATAAATAATAATATAGAAAACTTCAAAAACACAACTTTACCACGTGGCTGAAAATCTCTATGCGGTATGTGAGCACAGTGGAGCGGCAACAATTTCCCCCGCGCTCCTTGCATTTATTAATTCAGCTCCACTCCTCGCTCACTGATATCAGAAACACCGCTCCGCGTCAAAAAAAAATAAAATAAAATAAAATAAAAATAAAATAATAATAATTAAGTATGTTTGAAATGTAACAGTCCTGTTCATAAAATATAATATAATAAAATAACAGGAGAGTTTCAAACATAGTGTGCAATATTTGTTCCGACCACAGCTAATAATTGTCAGCATTAAAAGAGTATTGCTGCTTTATCCAGTGCAAAGTTTGTAATGAAAATAATACGTTTTCGTCAGTTATTTTACCTACAGATCACATTATTTCTTATTTGAGTGATCCATCTCTATCAAGCTAAACATGTTTAACATATGATTTCCTGCTTAATATGCAGTTATATTACGGACCATTGTCATGAATTGTACTCATGATGGAGCAGTGGTGGAGCGCTCTTGAAGAGAGTGAAAACCATGACGCTCCGACTTTAAAAAAAAATCCGCTCCTTCCTCCATTCAAAATCACACCGCTCCACTCCGCGCTCCGCTCATACTCTGCTATGCGCGAGACATCACTGGCGCTTACGGGGACGCACGCATTAAATCTCTTTTTTTTTTTTTTTTTCTAAAGCAGGCCCGAAGCCCGATATGTGTGCAAGTTATGACGTGAAAATTGGCCCGAAGCCCGGCCCTAGGGGCAAAAAAAAGTCGGGCCCCGACGGGCTCGGGCTCAAATGCAGGGCTCTATTCTGAACAACTCTGTATAAGTTAAAGGACAAGCGCCATCTAGCAGCACTCCTAATCTGTCCCTGTGTCTCCAGGTGCAGACGGCTCATAAAGACTCAAATGAGCGTGAGGCGTGTGTGGTGGAGGTCTCTGTGAATGGCAGTAGGTATAAAGCTGTTGGCTCGGTGCAGGCTGGGGTTCCTGTGCTGCTGGAGCTGAATGAAAGCGTGTTTCGACAGCCTGTTCCTCTCACCGGACACCTTTTGTTCTTTAAAGCCGCCACCTCCACTGAGCTCCTGCTCTCTGTAACTGGTAAACTGATTCACATTCTGCACAAATAGGAAAATATCTAAAAATACTATATACATACATACACTAGCAGTCAAAAGTTTTTGAACAGTTAGATTTGAATGTTTTAAAGAAGTCTTTTCTGCTCACCAAGCCTGTATTTATTTAATCCAAAGTACAGCAAAAACATGACAATTCTGAAATATTTTTATTTAAAATATCTGTTTTCTATTTGAATATATTTTAAAATTTAATTTATCCCTATGATTTTAAAGCTGAATTTCAGCATCATTACTGTCTTCAGTGTCACATGATCCTTCAGAAATCATTCTAAAATGCTGATTTGCTGTTTAAGAAACATTTTTTTATTATTTTTATTATTATTATTATTTATTTAATTTTATATTATTATTATAAATTTAAAACAGTTCAGTACTTTTTTTTTCTCCTTCAGGATTCTTTAAAGACTAGAAAGATCCAAAGATCAGCATATATCTTAAATTAAAAACTTTTGTAATATTATACACTAAACCATTCAAAAGCTTGGAGTCAGTGTGTGTGTGTGTGTGTGTGTGTGTGTGTGTGTGTGTGTGTGTGTGTGTATATATATATATATATATATATATATATATATATATAAAAAATATTATTATGTATTTATTTTTAAGAAATGATAGAAATTGATACTTGTGTTTAGCAAGGAAGCATTAAATTGATCAAAAGTGACGATAAAGACATTTATAATGTTACAAAAGATAAAAGATTTCCATTTCAGATAAATGCTATTCTTTAGAACTTTCTATTCATCAAAGAAACGTGAAAAATTCTGCTTGACAGTTTTCAACATAATAATAAATGTTTTTGAGCAGCAAATCAGAATATTTGAATGATTTCTAGGATTGTGTGACTGGAGTAACGATGCTAAAAATTCAGCTTTGAAATCACAGGAATAATTTACGTTTTAAAATATATTCAAATAGAAAACAGTTATTTTAAATGGTAAAAAATATTTCAAAATTGTACTGTTTTTGCTGTACTTTAGATCAAATAAATGCAGCCTTGGTGAGCAAAAGTGACTTTAAAAACATTGCTGTTTAAAAACTTTTGACTGGTAGAGTGTATAACATTACAGTTTTTTGACCCCCTTATTCACTGTATGCTTTCATTAAATGGGCTAAAGCAGTGTGAAGCTTTTTTAAAATGTATTGATAGAAAGACTTGAAGATTTGAAATGGCATGAGGGTGACTAGTGACTGTAAAGTCTGTGTGAGAAAATAGGGCTTAGTTTATTAATGCTTTCCCATCTTTTTCAGGGGTCTTGGCAGCTGCAGGTGTTGAACTGCAGTCCTTCAGTGCCTCTACTGTCGGTAGTGGTGAGCAGTGGTACTGCATGGGCATATCTTCACTGCTGGGGGACATCGGTGCACTGAAGTCCTTAGTGAAAGAGGCTGCACAGCTCACGGTCTGATTATCTGTTAGCGATTCTGATCTGAACCACTTGACATTCCAGCGTCTTAAGCTCTAGCCTGACTGAGTTTCTTTATTTACTGTTACTCACATTGTTTATAACACTACAATTCCTAAAACAACAGTTCAGAAAAATTGTACTATTTTTACTTTTTGTTGATATTGCTTACTAAAACCACTGTATTCCATAGATGTGAAGGAGTTTGATTAAAACAACAACAATCAGTGCTTTACAGTGGAGTATGTCTCTTTTTATTATACTAAAGGGTTGCTGCTGAATCCTGTATAAAAATGACAAATAGTTGATTGCAGTGTGAGGTTTTTCTGTTTCAAACTTCTTGCTAATATGCATTAACAAATACAATATACATGTTCAAAAAGTGGATCATAACTGATTTCAAACTTAAGGATTCATTAGCTTAAATATACACTGAACCAAACACTATCATAACATCTTTTGACAAAATGTCCGATGTTTCGGTAGTGACAGCAATGCTTTGGTAAGCCACCACATCACATGACAGAATTTTAACCCACATGCTAAAATACAAAACATTTGCATAACTGTACTAAAATTGTTTATTTCCTTCAAATAAAGGATTATGTGTTCCCATTTATCACTATCGAAACAATGATGACATGTTTCAGTCGTGACTGTTACGGTAGTGACAATTTTATGGGATTACACCCAAAAAAGCAAAGATGCCACTACTGAAACTTCACCAAATGTTTCGTCGTGGCTGTTCTGATGGTGAAAATTTTATGGGATAACGCCCCCAAAAAAACAAAGATGTCACTACCGAAATGTTACCAAATGTTTAGTTTGTGACTGTTACGGTAGTGATAATTTTATGAGATAGCACCCAAAAAATACAAAGATGTCACTACCGAAACTTCACCAAAGGTTTTGGTCGTGACTGTTATGGTAGTGACTATTTTATGGGATAACACCCAAAAAAAAAACCAAAAATGTCACTATCAAAACTTCACCAAATCTTTCGGTTGTGGCTGTTACGGTAGTGACAATTTTATTGTATTACATCCAAAAAAACAAAGATGTCACTACCGAAACCTCACCAAATGTTTAGTTTGTGACTGTTACGTTATGAAAATTTTATGGAATAACACCCAATAAAAAACAAAGATGTCACTAAAGAAAATTCACCAAATGTTTCGGTCATAACTGTTACGGTAGCGACAATTTTATGAAATAACACCCCCCAAAAACAAAGATGTCACTACCGAAACTTTGCTAAATGTTTCGGTCGTAACTCTTATGGTAGTGACAATTGTATGGGATAACACCCAAAAAACAAAGATGTCTCTACCAAACCTTTAGCACATGTTTCGGCCATGACTGTTACGGTAGTGAAAATTTTATGGGATAACACCTTAAAAAAAAAACAAAGATGTCACTTCCAAACCTTCACCAAATGTTTCGGTCATGACTGTTACGGTAGTGAAAATTTTAAGGGATAACACCCCCCCTAAAAAAAAGGGTGTCACTACTGAAACTTCACCAAAGGTTTTGGTCATGACTGTTACGGTAGTGACAACTTTATGGGATAACACCCAAAAAAACAAATATGTCACTACCGAAACTTCATCAAATGTTTCAGTCATGATTCGGTAGTGACAATTTTAGATGCTTTTAAAGCTAACTCAAAGATGCTAATCAGCACATTAGCAAGCACAGTTCTGAACAGTTCTACATATATAAAAACTAAATGTTATGGAAAAACTTTCGAAAGCTGTGCTTAATTATAGAAAAATGGTGTTCGTTAGTGAATTTACACAGATTTTTCATACTTTTGAAAACATTTACCTCAAAATCATGCAGTTTGTCTACGATATAGCTATGAGAGAGAGGGACACATTAATATTTAATGATCTTAAATGTAGGGGTGTGGTTAAAATCAGTCTCAGCCAATGGACTAAAACCTACACTTTTCGGTTGTGACATCAAAAATGCAGGACACATTTTTTACTGACAGATAATATAAGGATCTTAGTAAAGATACTTAAATGCTTTTTAAATGTTTATTTTGGTTGTGGGACAGCAGTTGGCACCATTTCTTTAGAATGTATGAGTATGACAAATATATGTACAGTATCTGCATTAAATTCAGTCTTCAAACACTCTTTAGTGTCATGACCTTAACCACAAGGCTTGCAATGTCAAAAACTAGTAAAAAACTGTTAAATCTGTTACCCTTCAGAAGGCATAAAAACATCCCAAAAACACACAACCTTTCCATAATGTGGCATTTCCAGAATTTAGCAGAAAGGCTTATCTCATTTCGCATTTTCTAATGGTTATTTTTTAGCATTTATTCTTTTTCTGACCTTAACCTAATGTTCCAAGAACGTTCTAGGAACCAAACATTGTTAGCCGTTGTTACTCGTTAGCAAACATTGTAGGGTTTAATATGTATTCATTTTGATATTATAGAATGCATTAAATTCAAACACTTTAATTGTTAGCACTTAAACATTATTAACCTGAAGTAAATTATTAGAAATATACTTTAAAAACGCCTCTATCAAACAGAAAAAGGCGTTTGCTTCATCGACTGATCCTCACACTGTTTCCATGGTAACCGTGAGTTATTTTTGTCCTTTTAATGTACCCTGTGAACCTAATGTCAACTACACACCAATAATTCACCGTCGCTAAGTTATAAACAAACGCTCTTGCTTTTAGAAAACGGTGGAGCGTTTCGAATGGATTAATTCTTGGTGTTCGGCCGCCCTTGGTACGGTTTCCCTCAGGCGTTATTATGCAACGGCTTTAATCCCTATTAGGATTAAACGCTCAACACTGCCATGACAGCTGAAACATGAAAACTTCTATTATGTCTCAGTTGATTGAAAAATCTAAATTGCGGCTTTTTGAACACATTTATGAAGATGGGGTGACTGTTTTGGTCACATGGCTGAAGGACGCGGCTGTGTTGAATCAGTAGTGGCGGGTGACAGCAGCGAGTCTCCTGCTCCACACAGATACCAAAATAGGAGCTCGACATTCTCTAGTGGCTGAAGCTAAATACAGGGGCCACATGTCTGATCTGTCCGAGGACAAGCCGCACTGTTGGGGATAAAACTTCTAGCTGTGTCAACCAGTCATTATAAGGGGCAGGTAAGCTTGTTTTTACATAGGGGCTAGTTGTCACAAATGCTATATCAGTGACCTGTAACTGGGTTTGAGGCAGAAGGTAAATCATTAATGTTTGTTTACATCATTAGCAGTATTTTGGTGGTTGGTTGCGAAAACCTAGTTCAAAACAGGGTTATTATAGTTTTTTAATACATTTTCGTTAATAAAATATATAAACCGTTAACTATAATTAAATATATATTTAAATTTATATGGAATTTATATAGACACACTACCAGTCAAGAGTTTTTGAACAGTATTTTTTTTTTAAAGTCTCTTCTGCTTCTCGGGCCTGCATTTATTTGATACAAAGTACAGCAAAAATAGCACAACTTTTGAAATATATTTTACTATTTAAACAGTTTTCTGAATATATTTTAAAATGTCATTTATTCCTTTGATTTCAAAGCTGAATAATTCGCATTATTACTCCAGTCACATGATCCCTCAGAAATCATTGCAATATTCTGATTTGCTGCTCCAAGAACATTTATTATTATTATGTTGAAAACAAAAGTAGATTTTTTTAGGCTACTTTGATAAATGGAAAGTTCAGAAGAACAGCATTTATCTGAAATAGAAATCTTTTGCAACATTATAAATGTTTTTATTATTTACACTCAATTTAAAGCATCCTTGCTAAATAAAAGTATTAATTTCTATAATTTCTTTCCCATGTATATATATATATATATATATATATATATATATATATATATATATATATATATATATAAATATATATATATATATATATATATATATACTGACTTCAAGCTTTTTATTTCAGATAAATGCTAATCTTTGCATCTTTCTATGCATGAAAGAGTCCTGAATAAATGTACTCAACTGTTTGAGATAATTGATAATAATATTAATATTATTATCAATTAATGATGTAATGATGCAGAAAATGTAGCTTTAAGTAAATCACATATTAAAATATATTCAAATAGAAGCAGTTTTTTTATAATATATTTATTAATAAAATATTTGACAATATTACTGCTCTTGCTGTATTTTGGATCAAATAAATGCACTTTTGGTGAGCAGATGAGACGTATGTTTAATTAATAAAAAACAAAAAGTTAAATGAAAATGGAAAAAAGCCATTTTAAAGTATTAAAATTTTTTATAGTATATTGATGCTAAATAACACTGGTTCAAATTTGTCTTAAATTAATATAATCTTTTGTGAATTTTGTGATCTAGATTAAAATGCATAGATATATTTTTGTAAAACCTGTTAGGTAAACTAATTAACCTAGTAAAAACACACTAGTTTACATTCAGACAAGAGTCATAATGAAGTTTGAAATTGAGAAATTGGCTAAAATTGAGAAGTTACAAGACATAAATGTTAGAAGGGGGCAAGCTGTCACATTTGTTTTTGAGGTTGTAGTTTTAGACAACTGAATATAACTATGCCAAAACTTTTGGTAAGTTTTGTATATTACCATTTACAATTAGATTTTTACATTTGGTTGCATAAAATTAGTTTTACTCTTTACATTTAGCTAAAAATGCCTAAATTTTTTAATGCCAATTGTGAAAACTTCCCCCATATGATTTGACAGCACAACAGCAAGTCAACATTTATGAAAATATACAACCAGGTTTGTGCCTATACAGAAAGTTACCTTCAAAAATAATCATAAGAAATATTTACTGGAATAAACATGATGTGGATTTGATTTGAACTGCATCTGGCTTTGACAGAAAATTGCAAAATGCATGTTATTATTTATTTAGTACTGACCTGAATAAGATATTTCACATAAAAGACATTTAGATATAGTTCAGAAGAGAAAATAATAGTTGAATTTAAAAAAGGACCCTGTTCAAAACACTTGATTCTTTAGCTGTTTTTTTTTTTTTTTTTTTGTTTAGTGATAGTTGTTCATGAGTCCCTTGTTTGTCCTGAACAGTTAAACTGCCCATTGTTATTCAGAAAAATCTTTCCAGTCCCACAAACTCTTTTGTTTTTCAGCATTTTTGTGTATTTGAACCCTTTCCAGCAATGAGTGTATGATTTTAAGATCCATCTTTTCACACTGAGGACAACTGAGGGACTCATATGCAACTACTGTATTACAGAAGGTTCAAATGCTCACTGATGCTCCAGAAGAAAAGCTACAGCCCTTCAGAAGCTACTGAAGATACTTGTGTGTTTTTGCAAAGACATAAGCTAAATTTACTGTGATATTCAAAAAAAAAAAATAAAGTTTTCACCCCTGGCTCTTAATGCATTGTGTTTCCTTCTGGAGCATATGAGTCCCTTAATTTTCCTCAGTGTGAAAAGATGGATCTCAAAATCATACAGTCATTGTTGGAAAGGGTTAAAATACACAAAAATGCCAACTATCACTAAACACAAAAAAAATATCATTCAAGTAACAACACTGTATTAAGAATCAAGTGTATGTAAATTTTTTATAAATTCAGCTATTGTTTTCTCTTCTGGACTATATCTAAAAGTCTTTATCTTATATCTTATTCAGGTCAGTACATGCATTTTGTATGATCCCTCTTATTTTGATAAAATATTTAACATTTTGCAGATTCTGAAAGGTGTATGTAAGCTTTTGATTTCAACTGTATATACAGTATATATATAAAGAGTTAATTTTGTTAGGACACTTAAAAAACTAATTTGAAAATCTTCTCTTTCCAGTTGCAATGTCAGGAAAAGCTCAAAGTGGTTACTCCTATGAGTTCTGCGATGCCTCTCACTCCTCCGAGGTGCTGGAAGCTCTTCATGAGTTCCACAGCAGCGGTCTGTTCACAGACATCACCCTGCAGTCCTCATCGGGACAGCTCTTCCACTGCCACAAGGCTGTCCTGTCAGCCCGCAGCTCCTATTTCAAGGTAATGTTCACCTTAGACATGAGAGAACGTTTGAACGACACAATCAACCTTCCTTGCATAAACGGAGAAGTTCTGGGAGCTTTGGTGAGCTACGTCTACACTTCAAAGATCAGCATAACCCAGAACAACGTCCAGAGTCTTCTGGAGGCCGCAGACCTGTTGCAATTCAACTCCCTCAAGAAAGCCTGCGAGAACTTCTTGATTCGTCTCCTGGATGTCGATAATTGCCTCGGGATGCACTCGTTTGCCGAGCTTCACGTTTGCTGTTATTTGCAGCGTGAGGCTTTGAGGATCATACTGAGTCGCTTTGAAGAACTCACACTTCAGGAGGAGTTCCTAGAAGTGGATTTCCAAAAGCTCTTGATGATATTATCTACTGAGAACCTCAATGTTTGGAAGGAAGCGGCGTTATTGGACGCGGTGGTCAAATGGGTCGCCCATGACGCGGCTCCTCGAATAGATCACCTTCAAGAGCTTCTCAATTGCATCCATCTTGACGTGGATGATGCTTACCTCAAAACCGCTTTGGATCTACGCAAACATTGCTCTGAAAGCAAACTGCGATCTCTGATTGTTGCCTCCTTAAAACCCAGCAAAGGTTTCTCACAGTGCTGCAAAAAACTAACGTGCGGCTTGTATGTTGTTGGTGGATATTACTGGCATCCGTTGTGTGAAGTCCACATGTGGGACCCTGTTTCTAACACGTGGGTTCAGGGCAAAGACATGCCTGATTTTAAACGAGAGAGTTACAGCGTGGCACTTCTAGGCCCTGATATCTACGTGACCGGAGGATACAGGACACAGACTGTGGATGCTTTAGACGCTGTTTGGATTTATAACACTGACTCGGATGAATGGACAGAAGGATGTCCCATGATCACAGCCAGATATTACCACTGCTCTTTGGCTTTACGTGGATGCATATATGTCATTGGTGGATATACGGCAGGAGCTCCTACGCGAGAAACTGAATTTTATGATCCTTTGAAGAAGAGATGGTTTCCTGTGGCTGATATGATACAAGGTATCAGAATTTTAGTTCATATACACACAACTTTTGGATTGGTTGCCTGAAGGATGAGTTTTGAGACCTTTTTAGTGGCATTGTTTTGGCAAAATATTGACCAGTCAAAAGTTTTTTAGTTTTTTATAGAAGTATAATTTGCTCACCAAGTCTGCATTTATTTGATTTATTTGAAATACAGCAAAAACAGTAAAATTTTAAATATTTTTACGTTTTAAAATAACTGTTTTCTATTTGAATATATATTTTAAAATCAATTTTTTCCTTGAATTTCAAAGCTGAATTTTTAGCATCATTACTCCAGTCTTTAGTACCACTTGATCCTTCAGAAATCATTCTAATATGCTCATTTGCTGCTTAAAGTGATAGTTCACCCAAAAATGAAAATTTGGTGTGTATTAGCTTACCCCCAGGGCATCCAAGATGTAGGTGAGTTTGTTTCCTCAGCAGAACACAAACAAAGATTTTTAACGAAAACCGGTGCAGTCTGCCAGACTAATAATATGAGTGGATGGGCACCAAACCTTTAAAAGTAAACAAAAACATGCACAGACAAATCCAAATTACACCCTGCGGCTCGTGACGATACATTAATATCCTAAGACACGAAACAATCGGTTTTTGTGAGAAACTGAACAGTATTTATATAATTTTTTACCTTTGATACACAGCCACGTCCATCAGTCCTGAGCACGAGTTTAGCATCCGGCTCGTGACATGTGAACGCGCTCTGGCGTAGAATACGCAAACGCCGGAAGCGATTTGTCGCTTGTATACAGCACTCATTGTTTACACAGTGCACAGAGATTGTGGGTATAGCGGCTATTCAAAATGGTAATTACTTGCGCTTATCCTGATTGTTCAAATTGATTTAAAGCTAAAAGATTACATTTGCTTGTGCAAACTCATCCGGGACTTTTCACAGATTTCCCCTTCCGGCGTTTGCGTATTCTACACCAGAGCGCGTTCACATGTCACGAGCCGGATGATAAGCTCGTGCTCAGGACAGATGGACGTGGCTGTGTATCAAAGGTAAAAAATGATATAAATACTGTTCAGTTTCTCACAAAAACCGATCGTTTCGTGTCTTAGGACATCAATGTATCATCACGAGTCGCAGGGTGTAATTTGGATTTGTCTGTGCATGTTTTTGTTTACTTTTAAAGGTTTGGTGCCCATCCACGTCCATTACATGGCTGGCAGACTGCACCGGTTTTCGTTAAAAATCTTTGTTTGTGTTTTTCTGAGGAAACAAAGTCACCTACATCTTGGATGCCCTGGGGGTAAGCAGATAAACTTCAAATTTTCATTTTTGGGTGAACTATCCCTTTAAGAAACATGTGATGCCTCAGGATTTCTTAAGGATCATTTGCTGCTTAAGGATCATGTGGCTGGAGTAATGATGAAAAAAATTCAGGAATAAATTACATTTGAAAATATAATCAAATAGAAAACTATTTTAAATAGTAAAAATATTTTATAATTTTACTGTTTTTGCTGTACTTTGGATCAAATAAATGCAGGCTTGGTGAACAGAAGAGCCTTCTTTAAAAACATAACAAATCTTAAATTCCAACATTTCCTATTATTCAAATGATTGGGGTTAATACGTTTTTTTTTTTTAATTAATACTTTTATCTAACAAGGATGCAATAAATAGATTAAAGGCAAGCAACAATAAAGATGTTTACAATGTTACAGAAAAAGTATTTTTCTTTTAAACTTTCTATTTATCAAATATTCCTGAAAAAAATTTTTTTTATTACATTTTCCATACAAATATTAAGCAGCACAACTCTTTCTTGAGCAGCAAATCAACATATGAGATTGATTTTTGAAGGATCTTGTGGCACTGAAGACCGGAGTAATGATGCTGAAAATTCAGTTTTGGATCTCAGAAATAAATTGTGTTTTAAAATATAATCAAATAGAAAACAGCTATTTTATATTGCAATAATATTTACAATATTACTGTTTTTACTGTATTTTTGACCAGACTTTGTGTGCTCAAGAGACTTTTTTTTAAAAACCGTAATCGTCATCACGATTTCAGCTTTAAAAAAAATGTTAGAAAATGTATTGTCTGAAATATAAATACTTTAAAATATCAAATACCTAAAATGACGTCTTTCTATTTTGACTCAAAGGTGTGGGTAATGCAACCGCTTGTGTAGTGAATGACAGAGTCTATGTAACCGGAGGACATTATGGATACAGAGGAACCTGCACTTACGAGAAGATTCAGACTTACCGGCCAGATATCAATGAGTGGAGCATCACAACGATATGTCCACATCCTGGTGAGCCACCTACATTTTGTATTAGATGAGCTAAACGGTTTAGATCTTTAGGCTACAACCACCATAGTTTGGTTTGCTGCCTTCTAAATTAGCATCTTAAAGGGGTCATCGGATGCAAAACTCACTTTTACATGTTGTTTGAACATTAATGTGTGTTGGCAGTTTGTGTACACAACCACCCTACAATGATAAAAATAAACCAAGTGGTATTTTTTTAATCTTTTAAAGTAATATCCCCTTTTTAAAATCAGATCATTCTCAGCTTCTTGTCGGTGTGATGACACACAGACAGAGGCCACTCTTATTATAGTTGATTGACATGAGCGCTTACCTTAGACCCGCCCTCACTGAGCTGAAACAGTCCGACTCTGATTTCCATTGTGTGACTCAGGTGCAGGGGAAGACAAGAATGTCTCTGACTGAGCGCTGAACAGGTGTTCTGTTGTTGGATATAATAATGAACAAAGCATTCATCATTTACTCCCTACATCTGAGCCGCTGAAGACGCAGAGGATAACGTTACTTTAGTTTTTGAAAGGAAAGCACCGATTCCGATCTATTTGTGATGCAGCTTCACCCAGAAGAAGTGAGTATAAGGGTTTTTTATGCATCTTTGCAAATGGCCTTTTTTTTAATAATGTGCTAGTCACAGCTAAACGTGGCTAAAGTAAACAGTGCGGCTCATCATCCCACTGCAGAGAGGGGTGGGGTAAGCAGAGCTCATTAGCATTCACTCTAAAAAGGGCTGATTTGACATGGTAAAAAGGGTGTTTTTTAAATTTTAACCGAAGTATGTTATAGACTTCTCATCCTAACTTGTGGAAAATGGGCATCCGATGACCCCTTTAACAGAAGCCTATCTGGCTTCTCTCATAATTTAAAGGGAACCTATTATGCTTTTACAAGATGTAAGTCTCTGATGTCCCAAGTGTGTGTACGTTAAGTTTTAACTCAAAATACCCAACAGATATTTTTTTTATAGCTAGTTAAAATAAGCATTTTAGGGTATGAGCCAAAATGCACAATTTTTGTGTTTTTCTCTTTAAATGCAAATGAGTTGGTGCTCCCAGCCCCCTTTTCAAAAGAAGGTGGAGCTCCAAGAGCTGGCAAAAACAAAACAGCACAATCTCACACACTGAAAATGTCAGAAACTCCTAGTAGCAGTGTTCAGCCTTATGCTTCAACCGGAATCAGGTTAAAAGTCAGTCATCTGATTGTACTGTGAATAATAAATGCGCGTTTATGAATAACACATACGGGAGCACGGCGCGATGAAAAATAACGACGTAGCTGGTCCCATGATGCCATTACATGCTATCACAAACTTGATAAGTCCCACTTGTGATTATGAGTTTGACAAATTCAAGCTGTCAACTTCACATTGCTTTCATATGCAATTTTTTACTATCACATTCCTATTTATGATCATTCTGGTAGCACGTGAAGGCAGCTTCAGCGAAAACAGGCAGAGACAATGGTAGACTTGGCAACATTAGCTTTACAGAGTGCCAAGAAGTGCTTTCAGAAAGGCAATTTGGAAAACAAACGCTTGATACTTACTTTGTACTTACTTTGATACTTACTCCCTACAATGATGTGTTTGTAGGGAGAAACTTGGAATGGCATTTTCACAGAGACAGTTTATGATTTATTGGGATTATTAAAAAAAAAAAAGAGTGTGTGGCTTTTTACCATTATAGGCTGGTTGTTTTCACACACTGTGGCCTCACAAATAAAAGTGATTTTTGCATAATAGGTCCCCTTTAACATTCTGCGCCATCTCAAAACTCATCAAGACTCTTTACTTTCAGAGTACGGCCTTTGCTCGGTCTCCTTGAACAATAAGCTTTATCTGGTCGGGGGACAGACCACTATCATAGACTGCTACGATCCCGAGCGAGATGAGTGGAGACAGATGTGTGCGATGAAGGAGAGAAGGATGGAGTGCGGAGCGGCTGTTATTAATGGGTGTATATATGTAGCAGGTGGGTATTCATACTCTAAAGGGGCTTATCTGCAGAGTATAGAGAGGTATGACCCTGAGATAGACTGCTGGGAGATTGTGGGAAACCTTCCATCGGCCTCACGCTCACACGGCTGTGTTTGTGCGTTCAGCGTATGAAAAGCGCAATTACTCTGTAGAGCCAAGTCCAGTGGGGTCTAAAAGTCTGAGAACACATTTATTTATTTAAACATGGAAATAAAATGTTTTGTGAATAGGCAATACTTAAGATTCGGAACAAATTCAGGGTTCCTACATATTTTCCATTTCAAAATTCCATACTTTTCCATTATGGATTTTTCCAGACATTTTTTTCCACAGAAAATTTTGAAATTTGGCACACTGTTAGAGGACAGTCTCAACATTAACTGTAACAAGCTTGGTGTCTCTAACTCAAACTCTCTACTACCACTACTTTTGAACCATACATTTTAGAAGCAAATTCAAGATTTTTCGCAATTTTAAATAGTTAGAAAAACCTACTTTTCCGAACTCATCCTAGACAGTTTGTCTGATTTTCACCCAAATTGGCCCAGATCATCTTCAGATCATGCTGGCAAAATACTATGGAATTAAAGTTGATTAGTCAAACCGTTCTCGAATAATGCACAAACGAATTTGACAAAGAGCACGCAAAAATGGATGTGAGGCTACTTCTCCACAACGGTTTAGCGTATACGCCTTATTCAGCCCGCCGCCATTTTGAATCGAAAACGAGGCTGTGAGGGATAGCAGTCCAGCAGCGGCCACTGTGGCGCATTGTTGCGTACCGGGATGTAGATCGTATAGCCGTAAAATAATAGGTTATTTCACATTTTTCCACAGGAAAAAGAGCTCCAGAAAACGTGGATTGATCGACAGGACATATAACCTCACTTTCAGGTAACAATATTGCATTTAAGAAAATGACTGTGGAAACTAGCCGGTTGGCTAATTGCTAATTTATAATGCGAGCATGTTTATCTTCCTTTAAACGTTTACGCAGAGCTAACATGTTATGTACTACTACAACAACTAAACTAAATATCTCCATTTTGTATAGATTACAAAGAACACAAAAGTGCTCAACATTTTACTCAGGATTGTTTTTCAAAAACACTGACTGGAATTAGGACGCTTGAGGAGGGTTCAGCTCCGTCTGTGTTTACCTGGACTCAAGACCTCACGAAAAGAAAACCTTGCGATTGTAAATGAAAAAGATATTCTTTTTAAATGATGTTTTAAAGATTAACATGTTTAATAGTTTGTGTTAAGAGCCTGCAGTTAGATCGTAAGCCTCTTTCAGACAACATGTTAAGTCATACAAAAAACAGTGGGTTGAAAGTTTATTTTTATGCAAAGCGATCAAAAGATAACATTTATTTATTAGTTTGCCATGTAGTGTTTGATGTCAACCCCTTTTAAAATCGCAAAATGATATTCAGAACATTATTTTTTTGTTTCTGTCTTGCTTTAGACAAGGAAAATGTCATGTTTATCGTAATTTCATAATAAAGGTCGGGAAGACGCTTATGACCTAGCTGCAGGCTCTTAACACAAACCATTAAGCATTTTAATCTATATAACATCATTTGAAAAACTCTGTGTAAGCGTTTAAAGGAAGATAAACATGCTCCCATTAGAAATTAGCAGTCTTTCCACAGTCATTTTCTAAAAAAAATGCAATATTGTTACCTGAAAGTTAGGTTATATGTCCTGTCGAACAATCCACGTTTTCTGGAGCTCTTTGTCCTGTGGAAAAATGTGAAATAACCTATTATTTTACGGCTATACGATCTACATCCCGGTACGCAACAACGCGCCACAGTGGCCGCTGCTGGACTACTATCCCTCACAGCCTCGTTTTCGATTCAAAATGGCAGCGGGCTGAATAAGGCGTATTGAGACCAAACTTGGTTAGTGTTATAATGACCGTAACCTGAGGCTACCTGCACACTTTTGGCACAGCACCACCTAGTGGCCAGGAGATATAAGAAAATGTATATTTTTGCCTACTGAATGGTTTGGCCAAAAACCTTTTTATATTTGAGTCGAATCATACACCAGTTTTCCCATGTCAGCTATTTTGGGTGTTGGCCATTTCTAATTTTGTTGGTAAATGCTATATTTTACGAGTGCGTTGACATATCTTTACAAAACTTTGCTAAATTTGACTCGGGTCATCTTTAGATGATGCTGGCAAAATTTATGGATTTTGTGCCAATTGGTCAGCGCCACCTATTGGTCAAAATCGATAAACCATTCATCAACAATAAATAATATATTTTAATAAGTATTTTCAAAAATGGTTAGAACTTTTCTTTACATCAAGCTATTGTAATCAACTGGTCTCAAAATGTTCCTGGGATCGTGCCGAGAACATAGATACCAATTATGCCATAGTCACCGAACTTCCTTTCACCCATTTTGATTTTCGTTAAAGACCTGCTTTTTCTAACTCCTCCTAGACTGTTTTTGTGATTTTCACCAAAATCAAGTCAGATCATCTTCAGACTGTGCTGACAAAAAGTTATGGATTTTGTGTTGATAGACAAAACCGTTTTTTTTTATATAGCACTGCAACAAATTTGAGGCATGATGCCATGCAAGACTATGTCTAAGGTTGTATCTCTGCAAAGCTTTGACATCGACACCAAACTGTATGTGCCATTGACACCTCACACAGAACATCCCACATCAATTTGATAACAGCGCCATCTGTTGGTCACAAGTGATACGCCATTAAATCACATTACTAGGGGTTGTTTTTATGATTTTTCAGCAGTTTTCTCTAAAATCATCTTAAAATGGCTATAATTACTCAATACCACAGATGCTTGCTGCCTTGCTTACTTCTGTTGTGCTTGGCCCCTTAATTGTCACTTGCAGCTATGTTTTTATATTGTTTTTTAGCATTACATTAAATATATAGTGCAGACATTTGTCAATATATATCTGTAAAAACTCAAGCAAGGCAAATCCGCTCTCACATGTTTACTAATCTTGTTGCTCCAAACTAACTGTTACTAACTGTTGCTCCAAACACCATGAAAAACATTCTGCACTCTATTTTATATTTTATGTTAAAACAAAATTGGAGCAATTATATGGACATATTCTTCCATGCTTATCCAGACCTTGAAATGACTAAAAATCTAATTTCATACTACATAGGAACCCTGCAAATTTCTTACATGGATCATGTGACTCTTCATATAGATCAGATGTTTGTCCATTGCTCTTTGGCTAATCTCAAATTATGCTGGAGAACATTATCATAAGGTTTTGTTCACATCAGTTAGAATATTTCATTTTCAGTTCAATTTATCACTTGAATCGTTTCCCTATAAATCTCAGATTTTTGGACCCCGCTATATAGTCCTTATCTGGTGAATGTGATGTCAATATGATATTATATTTGTTCAACACGTGTAGTCACTCATAATGTGTGAGACGCAGTGTGTCTGGAAGATAAAGGGCTGTTTCTAAATATAGATTGAACAGCACAATAGATTACTTTTTGCACAGTACCTATTTGTAGAGTGTAATATTTTGCAACAAAAGCTAAACTGTTTTGGTGTTTTAAATCAAGAAATGTTTTTATTCCGTAATCAGTATTATTTATATTTATTTGGATGATTTTGTATTTGTAATACTGTCGTGAATCCAGGTTTTGCTATAGATATGTGTGATGTGTTAATTTATTGTTATTAGTTTTTGTGATGTTTTATTACCTGTGTATGCTGCCAAAAATGTGAAAAGCACAAATTTAAATAAAGTTCCAACAATGGTGTGTTTGTAAATCCTACATTGATGCTTGTATTCACACAAAAATGATGTTAATTTCTAAAATGTATTTTAAAGAACAGTATATTTTTATACATTAAAAAGCAACAAAACACATCATCATGTTGGAGTGAATCGAATGAAGTCCACTTGAATATCAACCTAAAATCATCAGACAGAAAAACTATGTCAGCAGTTTATCGTTGTAAGTTCTGAAAAAATCTGTCTACATGTGTCCAGTGTGAAATATTTATATATATATATTTTTTTTTTAATGAAACAGGTTTGTAGCAAAACATAGACTTACCGACTTCTTTTTGTGGAACTTATAAGATGCTGGCAGGTCGTATCTGAGCTCTGTGTGAGACAACAACAGTTATGGACAGAACATCATATCACTATAAAGTCTTTTATGTTCAATGCAGCTGTAAATATATATTAAAATATTGTAAAATATTATTACAATTTAAAATCACTTTTCAATTGTAATATATTTGAAAATGTAATTTATTTATGTGATCAAAGCTGAATTTTTAGCATTATTATTTCAGTCTTCAGTGTCACATGATCATCAGAAATCATTCTAATATGCTGATTTGCTGCTTTGGATACATTTTATTCTTATTATAAATGCTTTTTCATGATCCTCTGATGAATAGAAAGTTTAAAAGAACATGATTTATACGAAATAATGTCTTTAAAGTCACCTTTGATCAATTTATTGTGTCCTTGTTGAAAAAAAAATTGTTAATTTCTTTAAGATACAGTTTGCAGAATCTACAAAATTTTAATTATTTTAGCAAAATAAGAGGGATCATACAAAATGCATGTTATATTTTATTTAGTACTGACACTTATAGTCCACAAGAGAAAATAATAGTTGAATTTATAAAAATGACCCTGTTCAAAAGTTGACATTAGCTTGATTCTTAATACTGTGTTGTACCTGAATTTTTTTAATGATTGTTCATGAGTTCCTTGTTTGTCCTGAACAGTTAAACTGTCCACTGTTCTTTAGAAAAATCCTTCTGGTCCCAAAAATAATTGGTTCCCTTCCGGGAACTCGAGCCGCGTCAGGAACGCTATGGGGAACGCCATTGGCGGGCCGCACTCTGAACTGTGTATAACAACCAATGAAATGACGGGGGTGACGTCACAGGCGCGGTGACGTCACCGACCAGGAAGTATAAAGCACGTGCGTTTGAAGCCGGCGGCAGCTTTTGTCATTCAGCGAGAGCGCTCTGTGTCTGTGTCTGTCTTGCCATTTCTGCTGTTTTTGTGTCCAGTTTGACACACTTTTATTTGAGTAGAATGGCATCTTTACAACCTATTAAGAAAAAGAGTTTGATGGTGGTTAAGCGCCCGCATAGACAGTGTGTCCCTCCCTGCCAACGCTTCATTGTTGGTGGGGATACACACAGTCTATGCGTGGTCTGCTTGGGAGCGGAGCATGCACAGTCAGCCCTCGAAAAGGCTGGCTGTGAGCACTGTGAACGCCTGCCGGTGCGTCTGCTTCGCTCCCGGAAAGCCCTCTTCGAGGAGGGGGCTTTCACTAGCGTGCCCCGTGGGTCTGGCCCCGCTTCCGCCGAGGCGGAGCGGCGGCTGCACTCGTGGGGCTCGCAGCTCGATCTGCTGGAGGGTATGGAGACGGGTGATCCCCTATCTCCGCCCTCACTCAGCGGATCGAGCGATCTCCTCCTGGATGTGGAAGCCCGCGCTGCGGTTTCTTCCCCCCGGGAGGAGGTCCCCGAGTTCCTCTTGTCTTCCTCCGAGGAGGTTGACATTGAAAGTGTTACAGAGGAACCACAACCGCCATCACGCTCGCCTCACTATGAGGAGCTCGTAGAGGTGCTGACTAATGCGGTAGCCAAATTACACATCACATGGCCCGCAGAACAACAGCAATCACATGAGCCGCAGCGAAGCCGATTAGATGATCGCTTCCTGCGGACAAAGTCAGCACCTCCAAAACGGAGCCTTCCCTTCTTCCCCGATCTCCACCAAGAGCTAGCGAGATCGTGGGAAAAGCCATACTCCTCCCGTCTTTTCTCCCCCGCTGAAAATTATGGAAATGTGGGGGGGGCAGAGGAGAGTGGCTATAGGACGATACCACGGGTTGAACAGACGCTTGCGGGCTATCTGTCACCCGGCTCGGCATCATCCTTGAAGGCTCCGTCCTTACCCACCAGGCCCCTTAAAGTCACATCTGGCCTGATGGGTAAGGCATACACGGCAGCAGGTCAAGCAGGGTCTTGCCTTCACACCATGGGCATCCTGCAAGCCTACCAGGCTGACCTGCTGAAGGAGTTCAGCAGCGGCGAGGAAGTTAGCGTCACAGAGATGCAAAAAACTGCAGATCTCGCTCTCCGCGCCACCAAGGAGGCCGCCCGTGCTGTTGGGCGGTCTATGGCAGCCCTGGTGGCCGCGGAGAGGCATCTCTGGCTGACCCTGTCCGACGTAAAAGAGAAGGACAGGGTCACGCTTCTGGACGCCCCCCTGCAACCATCTGGCCTCTTTGGTGCTTCGGTTGATACCGTTGTGGCCAGGCACCAGGAGGCCCGCAAGCAGGCGGCGGCGTTCAGAACTTTCCTTCCTCGCCGCGTGTTCTCCTCTGAGGCTGCTGCACCATCTAAGAAGCAGCCTCAGCCGTGTACGAGCTCCCATAGAGAGGCACAAAAACAGAGCGTTGCCGCCCGTGCTCCCCCGGCCCAGCCTAGGGGACCCGGAAAGCAACGCTCTAAGTCGGGGGCTTCCAAGACGAAGAGGCCTGACCTGAGGGTCGTCCTCCAGTCAAGGAAGTCCTCGGCTAAGCGGCCCTGACGGTTGTGGTTCAGGGCCGTTGAGGGCAGCCCCTCTCGAGGGGGTTTGCACCGTACCTCCAGGTGCGGGTTTCAGACCCCTTCGTGGCCCTCAGGAGATGAGTCAGCTAACCCTGCCAGTGTTACAGGGCGCGGCTATCTCCCGCGAGCATCCTCTAGCTGGTCCGCCCGGAAACGTAGCGGCCCTGGAGAGTTCGCAACCCCCGCGGGGGTTTTCCGAGGAGCTAATTCCGGCGCTTCCTGCCAGTTCGCTGTTTCAGGACTCCGAGTTAGTTCCTCAAGTAAATCCAGACACCAGTCTCGAGAGGCTGGTACCCTTAGTGAACTTTCTGGTTCTTTAGCACAGGAAGTATCTCAGGTTCGCTTTCAGGGGCAAGGCTTACCAAGACAGAGTGCTTCCTTTCGGCCTAGCTCTCTCACCTCGCACTTTCACGAAGTGTGTGGATGCTGCGCTGGCTCCACTGTGACTCCAGGGCATCCGCATACTCAACTAACAGTTAGCGGTTCAGCATCGAGGTGCTGTTCTCGCTCACATGAAAGAGTTAGGGTTGAGACTCAACGCCAAGAAGAGTGTGCTTTCTCCACTACAGAGGACCACTTACTTAGGCGTAGTGTGGGATTCGATCTCCATGCAGGCACGCATGTCTCCTGCACGAGTCGATTCCATACTGACCGCAGTGAATGCAGTAAAGCTAGGCCAGTCACTCACTGTCAAACAGTTTCAAGTACTGTTAGGTCTTATGGCAGCCGCTTCCAACGTGATACCTTTTGGACTGCTGCACATGAGACCACTGCAGTGGTGGCTCAGGACCAGGGGGTTCTCCCCGAGGGGAAACCCACTCCGCAAGATCAAGGTCACGCGGCGTTGCCTACGTGCCTTGGCCATGTGGAGGAAACCCTGGTTCCTCTCTCAGGGACCGGTTCTGGGAGTGCCTGGTCGCCGCATCACGCTAGCGACCGACGCTTCCCTTACCGGTTGGGGGGCGGTCATGCGTGGCCGCTCAGCCCAAGGCCTATGGAGCGCCCACCATCTCTCGTGGCACATAAACCGCTTAGAGATGCTGGCAGTATCCCAGACAGCACTGCGGTGGTTTACTACATAAACCACCAAGGAGGACTCCGCTCACGCCCCTTGTACAAGCTGGCGTACCGGATACTCCTTTGGTCTCAAGAGAAATTCCTCTCCCTGAGAGCAGTCCATATTCCTGGACATCTGAATGTGGGAGCAGACGTCCTGTCAAGGCAGGGGCCGAGGCCCGGGGAATGGATGCTTCACCCAGAGGTGGTGAAGCAGATCTGGAGAGTGTTTGGCCAGGCTCAGGTGGACCTGTTTGCGACTCAGGAGACATCGCACTGTCCCCTCTGGTACTCTCTAGTTCATCCAGCTCCACTGGGGCTGGATGCCATGGCACAGACGTGGCCGAGGCTGCGTCTGTACGCCTTTCCCCCGATCGCTCTGCTCCCGGGAGTTCTGGAACGGGTCCGTCGGTTTCAAGTGCGGCTGCTACTAGTAGCCCCGTACTGGCCGGCACGAGTATGGTTCTCGGACCTGGTATCTCTCCTAGACGGCTCTCCGTGGGAGATTCCCGTCAGGAGGGACCTCCTGTCTCAGGCTGGGGGCGCAATATGCCACCCCCACCCAGAGAGGTGGAGGTTATGGGTGTGGCCCCTGAGGGGGCACAACTCATAGGAGCGGGTCTCTCAACCGAGGTTGTTGAGACCCTTCTCCAATCCAGAGCTCCCTCTACGAGGAAACTGTATGGCCTTAAGTGGAACTTATTCGCGAGATGGTGCCGCGAGCGCCACCTGGACCCAGTCAACTGCCCGGTCGGTACAGTTCTGGAGTTCCTACAGTCTCGCCTATCCGCAGGGCTAGCTCACTCCACTCTAAAGGTATACGTGGCGGCCATAAGTGCCTACCACGCCCCTTTAGGTGGCCTCTCAGTAGGTAGAGAGCCCTTGGTCATACGGTTCCTCCGCGGTGCGCTCAGGCTGAGGCCTCGAGTGACACCCAGGGTCCCCACGTGGGACCTCGCTGTGGTGCTAGAAGCTCTCTGCAAGCCTCCATTCGAGCCCTTAGAGGAGTCTACGGATCGCGCCCTCACAGTTAAGACGGCGCTCCTGTTAGCACTCACCTCCCTCAAGAGAGTAGGCGATCTGCAGGCCCTTTCAGTGGCCCCATCTCATTTAGAGTTTGCCCCAGGGATGGCCAAGGCCTTTCTATATCCCAGGGTCGGGTACGTCCCGAAGGTCCCCTCCCTAGCACCGCAGCCAGTAACGCTGCAGGCGTTCTATCCTCCTCCATACGTGGAGCCAGGTCACAGGAAGTTAAACTGCATGTGCCCAGTCAGAGCTTTAGACGCATACGTCCACAGAGCTGCCACGTGGCGTAAAACAGAGCAACTGTTTGTCTGTTACGGCCCCCCTAAGAGGGGGAGCCCAGCTTCAAAACCCACTATTAGTAGATGGATCATCGATGCCATAACTACTGCTTACGAGTCCTCTGATCTCCCCTCACCGTTGGGACTCAAGGCTCACTCTACTCGGGGCATGAGTGCCTCGAGAGCTCTGACGGCAGGTGTCCCAATACAAGACATCTGCAATGCTGCGGGTTGGTCCACGCCCCTAACATTCGTTAGGTATTACGAGCTCGACCTCAGAGCCGCTCCAGGCTCGGCTGTACTCTCGGCCTAGTGCGCTAGGCCTAGAGGGGCAGCCACCTCCCTAGCCAGGAGGAGACTTCTCAAGGCGCATTCTTTCTGCGGAAAGAAGAGAAGTCGTTTCGCCACTCATAAGAGATCTGCAAAACTTTACCCCTTTTGTCCGTGAAAGCTAGACAAAAGCCCTTTCAGTCCCTCTTGTCCTGGCAGAACCCCCAGACAAAGGACTAAGACCCCTCGTGAGCCCGAGGGCCGAGGGGTGCCTCTCGCACTGGCTGGCGAACCAGGCAGAGGTCACGGTTCTCGTGTGCCCGAGGGCCGAGAACTGTACAGCCCTCTTGTCCGCGGAATGCTAGACAATGGCTTAATTCTCCTCGTGTTCTGACGCAGGATGCTATCAGACCGAGTGTACTCCGGTCCCTCTGGTTTCTGGCTTTCCCCAGACCAAGGACTAAGACTCCTCGTCTGCCTTCACAGAAGGCCGAGGAGTGCCTCATGCACTGGCTGGCTACCAGGCAGAGGCACCTACTGTCTTCCCCGTGAGCCCGAGGGCCGGGGATTGCAGTGCCCTCTTGTCCGCGTAATGCTAGACAATGGCTTATTCCCTCGCGTCCTGGCGGAGCTCCAGGCCGAGCCTTGGATCCCTCTTGTTCTGGCTGAACCCCCAGACAAAGGATCACCCTCTCCTCGTGTGCCCGAGGGCCGAGGAGCCTTGAGGTCGAGCTCACCGTCCTCGTGGGTCTGCGGACCGAGGACTTCCCACACCATCTGTCCGCCGAGTGCTAGACAGTGGTCATTCGGTCCCTCTTGTTCTGGCTAACTCCCAGACAAAGGACTAAGACTCTGCGTGTGCCTGAGGGCCGTGGAGTACCTCTCGTTCTGGCTGGCGACCAGACAGAGGAAGACTACCATTCCTCGTGTGCCCGAGGGCCGAGGACTACAGGGCCTTCTTGTCCGCGTAATGCTAGACAAGGGCTCTCTCTTTTTCCACCCTGGTTGAGCAGACACTCGCAGGGCTCGGTAATTATGGGGGCGTTGGTAGTCTCGTTCCCCATAGCGTTCCTGACGCGGCTCGAGTTCCCGGAAGGGAACGTCTCGGGTTACGTATGTAACCTTAGTTCCCTGAGGGAACGAGACGCCGCGTCTCGGACCATAATTCCCGCACCCTGCGGCGCTCGCTTCATTCCTAAAGAGCTGCCGCCGGCTTCAAACGCACGTGCTTTATACTTCCTGGTCGGTGACGTCACCGCGCCTGTGACGTCACCCCCGTCATTTCATTGGTTGTTATACACAGTTCAGAGTGCGGCCCGCCAATGGCGTTCCCCATAGCGTTCCTGACGCGGCGTCTCGTTCCCTCAGGGAACTAAGGTTACATACGTAACCCGAGACGTTTTTCAGCATTTTTGTGTGTTTGAACCCTTTTTAACAATGACTGTACGGTATCGAGATCCATCTTTTCACACTGAGGACAACTGAGGGACTCATATGCAACTATTACAGAAGGTTCAAACACTCACTGATGCTCCAGAAAGAAAAATAATGCATTAACCCCTGGGTGAAAACTTTTAAAAAGAATGAAGATGTGCACATTTTTCTTATTTTGCCTAAATATCATATTTTCTTTCATTTAGTACTGCCCTTCAAAAGCTACAGAAGATACTTATATGTTTCCTAGAAGACAAAATCTTCAAATTCAAAAAGTTTCAAGAAGTTTCAAGAAGATTAAGATCAAAAGATCTTAATGCATTGTGTTTCCTTCTGTAATAGTTGCATATGAGTCCCTCAGTTGTCCTCAGTGTGAAAAGATGGGTCTCAAAATCATACAGTCATTGATGGAAAGGGTTCAAATACACAAAAATGCTAAAAGAACAAAAAATTTGTGGGACCTGAAGGATTTTTCTGAAGAATAGCAGGCAGTTTAACTGTTCAGGACAAACAATTAAACTATTATTATCTCTTGTGGACTATATGTAAAGATATTTTATGTGAAATATCTTCTTCAAGTTAGTACTAAATAAAAAATAACATGCATTTAGTATGACCCCTCTTATTTTGGTAAAATAATTCTGCAAGGTGTATGTAAACTTTTGACTTCAACTGTATTTGAAAAAATAAATATTGTTTATAGGTACACCAAATATTACCTGCAATGACTTCCATTTTCACTTTCCAGTCGTTAGCTTTCTTCTGAACGTGCTGCACGAAAATGCAATTCAATTGTAAATTTTCCTTACGAATATAGTTGAAATGTTGTAGCTGTGAAATTATGACATAATATGCAATATTCTTACATCTCGTGTTGAGGTCTTGTGAAGGGAATACACAGCTGTACTTGCCATGGAAATCGCAGTCCGCAGGAACTGCATGTCAATACCTAAAATTAAAGACATAGGAATATGGGAAACCTGTTCGAAAACAGTTATTTTTTAATTTTGCAAATAAATAGAAGAAATGCATGAGATTATGTCAACAGCACTCCTCGTTGACTTTAAGATGACCCTTACCCTGGTTGTGCTTTGTGCCAAATGGCGGGTTCATGATGACCGTGTCAAACTTCTTGGTGTAATTGGATCCAATAGAGCAAACATCACACTGGACCATATCAATGTTTGACAGTTCAAAATCCTCAACATTTCCTTTGAATATGTCCAAGGCGTCTTCATCAATGTCAAATCCAACACACAGTCTGAAGAGGAAATATTACAGTTGTGTTGATTCATATCAGTTTTAAAACTAGACTAAATGTAGGCCACAGATTGAAAGGACAGAGTTGGTCTTACCCAGCATCAAGCACTGCAGCTCCTATAGACAGAACCCCACAGCCACAGCCCAAGTCTGCAACTAGTTTATTTTGTATGTCATCAAATGTGTTGTGGATGGTGTACAGCATACAGCCTGCAGTGAGAAAAAAAAAACACACACAGGACAATTGGATGGTATTTTATGCAACAGGAAAGCATATTAAAACAAAAAGGTCACTCAAGGCAATCTGTCCGAGACAAAAGACTTCAATATTTATTAAATTAACTGTATGTTGCCTAATATGTTTTAAATTAGCATGTGAAACTGTATGCATTATGCAAAGATAATAAGTTTCCATTCAGTATGTCACACTGTTGTCACATTATGTGCATATTTAATTCAAGTGGCTTCAGTGAACTTGTATCTGTCACAGAATAAATATATAAAGGAAATAATAATAATAAGATGAAAACAACTCTTAATCTAACAAGTTTATATCTCACAATTTTATTTTTGCATTTAAGCAAGCAATTAAAAAAGTTAAACAAAAAGTGTCCAAAATGTAAACTCAAAATTGCAATATTTAAAGTCGAAATTGTGAGAAATAAAATCAACATTCTGTTATAAATTCAGAATTGCGAGTGTATAATTGCAGTTAAGTTTAAATCTTGTAATTTTGACTTAACATCTTGCAATTATACCTTTTTTTCTTAGAATTGCAAACTTATAAAAAAATTTGACCTTGAAACATTAACTTAAAATTGCGAGATTTAAAGCCGAAATTGTGAGAAAAAAGGTCAGAATTTTGTTAGAAATTCACAGTTCTGAGAAAAGAAAAAAAACGGAATTGTGAGATAGTAAATAAAAATTGCGAGATTTAAATTGAACTGCAAGAAATATATTGAAAATAAATAAATTATGAAATATAAACACAACTCTTTTTTAATTGCGAGAAATAAATTCAAAACTGCAAGTCCAAATTGTGAGATATAAAGCATTTTTTTTATTCTGTGGCAGAAGCCGGCTTCCATTTGTCATTTTGCACAAAAAGTAGTTCTTAACATAATTGTAAAATATTTTAAAACTTCTTAAACCTCTTACAAAAACGAGACAAGTAAAACACAATTACGTCCTGATCATTTGTCACACTAGAAACAAAACGTCAAGAAAAGCGTACTGAATTGTGGGATATAGAAAATTTGCGTACTGCGTACAGTATAGGCTACTACAGCCGCCATAAGAATAGTATACAAGTATGCTAATACGAATACATAAGCAGACCACATCTAAAAATTCGCAAATACACATCTGACATTAATAAATAAAATAAAAAAGTATCAATACTGAGTCTATAAAACACTATATAATGCTCACCCGCTATATGCGGACTGGTGGGGTACTGCTCCAGGAGTATTTTGGGCTCCTCAAATCCATCCACCTGTTGAAGGCAGCTTTCTAGCTCTTTGAGCTTCATATTTACATCAGAAGATCAATTAATCCTGCTCATATCAGTCTGTGTATGTATATTTCATACGAATGTTAATCAGATGAAAAGCGTCGAGTGACTCTCTCTTAACCGAAGCGCCGAATGATCATGATGTCTTTGACTGATCTTGAGACGTCTCGTAACGTTAGCGATTTAACGTTAGTGATTTTCCTCAAGTGGAGAATCCACATCGGATCCCATATGAAAACATGTAGTGCACTTACATGTGTGTTTTCCTCTTCTTCTTCTACTTCTGCAACTCTTGACAGCAGAGAGTATTAGCGCCATCTGCTTTCTGATTACTGCCATGTCATGACTTACATTCATATTGTGATTAGATCAAATTTGTCACATTTTTAGTTTTTTTTTACTAACGTGGAAACATGAAAATTGCAGTGTATAAAGAAATATTCAGGTGTTTCTCTTTTTTTTAAATCTTTTTTTAAAACATTTATTTAAATGTATTTATATACAGTTTAAGTCAAAAGTTTACATACACCTACAATTATTTTACCAAAATAAGAGGGGTCATACAAAATGCATGTTATTTTTTATTTAGTACTGACCTGAATAAGAGATTTCACATAAAAGACGTTCACACCCTGGACCACAAAACCAGTCATAAGGTTAAATTTGACAAAACTGAGATTTATACATCATATGAAAGCTCAATAAATAAGCTTTCTATTGATATGGTTTGTTAGGATAGGACAATATTTGGCCGAGATACATCTATTTGAAATCAGGCATCTGAGGATGCAAAAAAATAAAAATACTGAGAAAATCACCTAATTTGTCCAAATTAAGTTCTTAACAATGCATATTACTAATCAAAAATTACATTTTGATATGTTTACAGTAGGAATTTTACAAAAAATCTTCATGGAACATGAACTTTACTTAATTTCTTAATGATTTTTGGCATAAAAGAAAAATCTAAAATTTTGACCCATGCAGTGTATTTTTGGCTATTGCTACAAATACACCCCAGTGACTTAAGACTGGTTTTGTGGTCCAGGGTCACATATAGAGAAAATAATAGTTGAATTTATAAAAAATTGACCTTGTTCAAAAGTTTACATACACTTGATTCTTAATACCTGAATAATCCACAGTTGTGTTTTTTTGTTTAGTGATAGTCGTTCATGTGTCCCTTGTTTGTCCTGAACAGTTAAACTGCCTGCTGTTCTTCAATAAAAATCCTTCAGGTCCCAAAAAACTTTGTTTTCTCAGCATTTTTGTGTATTTGGACCCGGAACCCTTTCCAAAACCAGTCATAAGGTTAAATTTGACAAAACTGAGATATATACATCATATGAAAGCTCAATAAATAAGCTTTCTATTGATGTATGGTTTGTTAGGATAGGACAATATTTGGCCGAGATACATCTATTTGAAAATCTGAAATCTAAGGGTGCAAAAAATCAAAATACTGAGAAAATCACCTTTAAAGTTGTCCAAATTAAGCTCTTAGCAATGCATATTACTAATCAAAAATTACATTTTGATAGGTTTGCAGTAGGAATTTTACTAAAAATCTTCATGGAACATGATCTTTACTTAATTTCCTAATGATTTTTGACATAAAAGAAAAATCAATAATTTTGACCCATACAATGTATTTTTGGCTACTGCTACAAATATACCCCAGCGACTTAAGACTGGTTTTGTGCTCCAGGGTCACATATGATTTTGTGATCCATCTTTTCACATTGAAGACAACTGAGGGACTCATATACAACTATTACAGAAGATTCAAACACTCAGAAGCACTGACTCCTTTTGCAAACAAAAATCTCACTGGAATATCACAATTAATGTTAATAGGTTAAACTGAGGCTAACACTGATAAAGAAGATATGAGCCAGCATTAAGAATTAGAGAAGAGGTTGTTTATGCAAAAACAGAAGTGAACTGCATTGTTTCAAAAGCACCTTTTCCTGTTTCCATTTCTCAAGACTTTGCAAACCAGATCGATGAATGACGTATCACATAAACAGCTGGAATCTTATCTTGATAAACACCCAGTCGAAATAGCCATAAATTACAAATGTTGTATATAATTCGGAATAAAATGTAAAAGTGCTTTTATAATTAACCTGTGTTTTGCATATATGTTTGTGTGTGCATGATGTTGTAATGTTTTTAGGGTTGTGCCCTTTGAAGGAGGAAAACAGGTTGCTTCACTTCTCTCTGTTTTGCTCTGCTCGAGAGGAAGTGGAGACGTTAGTGAAATCAATCAAGTCATTGCCTGACCCAGAGCAGACTGATTACTCAAACAGAGTTTAATGTACAAGTGTGTTTTTTTCTAAAGCAACTTTATTTACATATGAGAAGAGAAAACATAAGTAGCTTTTTACATTATTTTAGAGTAAGAACAAAAACAGCATGTTTAGAAACAAGCAACTAATAAAAGCAAATGTGTGTGTGTGTGTGTGTGTGTGTGTGTGTGTGTATATATATACATATACATACACACTATCAGTCAGAAGTTTTTGAACAGTAATATTTTTCATCTTCTGCTCACCAAGGCTGCATTTATTTGATTTAAAGTACAGCAAAAACAGTAACATTTTGAAATATTTGTACTATTTAAAATAACTGCTTTCTATTTGAAAATATTTTAAATTGTTATTTATTCCTGTGACCAAAGCTAAATTTTCAGCATCATTACTTCAGTCTTCAGTGTCACATGATCCTTCAGAAATTATTTATTATTATTATTTAAAAGAGTTAAGTATATTTTTTTTCTTTGATGAATTGAAAGACGCAAAGATCAGAATGTATCTGAAATAAAAAGCTTTTGTAATGTTACACACTACAGTATTCAAAAGCTTGGAATCAGTATAATTTATTTATTTATTGTTTTAGAGAAAGAAATTATAGAAATTAATAGTTTTATTTAGCAAGGATGCTTTAAATTGATCAAAAGTGATAATAAAGACATTTATAATGTTACAAAATATTTCTATTTCAGATAAACGCTGTCCTTCTGAACTTTCTATTCATCAAAGAAACCTGAAAAAATTCTACTCAGCTGTTAATAATAATAAAAATGTTTTTTGAGCAGCAAATCAGAATATTAGAATGATTTCTGAAGGATCATGTGACAATGAAGACTGAAGTAATGATGCTAAAAAAAATCAGCGTGGAAATCACAGGAATAAATTAAAATTTAAAATATATTCAAACAGAAAGTACTTATTTTAAATCGTAAAACTATTTCAGAATTTTACTGTACTTTGGATCAAATAAATGCAGGCTTGGTGAGCAGAAGAGACTTAAAAAAAACATGAAAAATCCTTCTGTTCAAAAACTTTTGACTGGTAGTGTACTATTTAGTGCTGTACTTTTTTCCCCACAAAATTTCTAAACAAAGTTTTACTAATTTTTTATGAAATAAATGCAGCTTATGTGAGCATAAGAGACTTAAAAAAAATCTTACCAACCTCAAAACTTAAAAAAAAAAATGATAATAATGGTAAAATACAGATTTAAAAAATATGCAAAACAGAAAATCCCTCTACTTTCACCTGTTACTCATTTCTGACAAAATCTGAAACCTCTGCAGAGTGTTTTTAACAGATCATCTTGATAATACTCAGCGTTCAAAGCACGAACTCGGCATGTTGCCTCAAACCGAAAGAAAAAACCTTTCAAAGATCATTATCATCCGGAAAAGAGCTAGATACACTCGCATACTCTTCTATACCTTAATAAAAACAGATCTTGGTTTACATGGAAGTGGTAAATTACAATTCTGTCAATACTTTATATTTTTATGACAGCATTTCTGTCTAAACTATTTCCTTACCAGAAACAAAGGCTTTTTGTATTCATATAAGAGGAAAACAGCTGACTACAGAGTCACTGACATCTGCCTAGTGCTTCCAGAGCTATAAACAGATCCCACTCGATATTTTGACACTGCGTCTCTCCCCAACAGGCCTTTCTTAAAGAGAGACGTCAGGAGCTGGTTGCGGAATTTCTTCCCGATGAAGGCGTATAAGATGGGGTTTATCGCACAGTGGGAGAAAGCCAATGCCTGCGTGATGTACAAGGCCACGTCTATTTGGTCCCTCAGCTCACACGTTTCCGTCACGTGTCCGGCTCGCATCATGTTGTCTATTAACTCTAGGATATTACTGGGCAGCCAGCAGATGATAAAAGCCAACACGACAGACAGGATAACCCGCATGGCCTTCTGCTTTTGGCTGTTGCGCGTGTGGCAAAGCGTGCAAATGGTGAAACCGTAGCAGAACATCATGACGGCTAATGGGAAGAAGAATCCCAAAGTGTGGTGAATAATACGCAGACTCACCCTCCATCTGTCGATGCTGTCCGCGGTCACATTATCATGGCATATGTACTCCCCTAAATAACCGTGTGGGAAGGCCTCGCGACTCACCACAACTGGCAGAGACAAGAAAATGGCAAACAGCCACATCCCCGCACACACTACACCAACCAGATGGCGTTTTTGATTGAGAAACTGGGTTGCTTTCACGATGGCCAGGTAGCGATCAACACTAATGCATGCCAGCAGAAAGACACAGCAGTAAAATGTAGCTTCCTGCGTGCCTGAAATGAGTTTGCACATGACTGTGCCGAACATCCAGTGGCCGGCGTGGAGGTAAGCGGCCCAGAATGGGAGCGTCAACGAAAAGAACAGGTCGGCGATGGCCAGGTGCATCAGGTAAACGTCAGTAGACGTCCTGCGGTTCTCCATGCAGAACACCACGAAGATCACAACCGTGTTGCCTGTCAAGCTTAGACAGAAGACTATGATGTAGACCAAGACCAAAACCGTGCTGTTTATATTCTGCATGCTGTTCGGGCAGGGATTCACCATATCAATGTAGTAATCTAGAGTAGTAGCTTCCATGTTGAAGATGTTTGCCTTTTAACTGTGGGGGAAAAACTTTATTAGAACTAACATATTTAGATAACTTTTTCAAATGACTCATTACCAGTCAAGATTTTAGACATTCTGTACAGTAAGTAAATCATTCTCATGTACTTTGAATTTGCAAAATGTTAATTATTTTATCAGAATAAGAGGGATCATACAAAATGCATGTTATTTTTTATTTAGTACTGAGCTGAATAAGATATAAAGGATATATAAAGGATATTTACATATCGTCCACAAGAGAAAATAATAGTTGAATTCATAAAAATGACCCCGTTCAAAAGTTTACGTACATTTGATTCTTAATACTGTGTTGTTACCTGAATGATCCACAACTGTGATTTTTTTCTTTAGTGATTGTCCTGAAGCTGTTCCTCAGAAAAATCCTTCAGGTCCCACAAATTCGTTGGTTTTTCAGCCTTTTTGTCTATTTGAACCCTTTCCAACAATGACTGAATGATTTTGAGACACATCTGTTCACACTGAGGACAACTGAGGGACTCATATGCAACTATTACAGAAGGTTTAAACATTCACTGAGGCTTAAGAAGGAAACACGATGCATTAAGAGCTGGGTGAAAACTTTTGAAATTTAAAGATCGGGATAAATTTAACAAATTTTGTCATCTGAAAAACATGTATGTGTCTTCTGTAGCTTCTGAAGGGCAGTACTAAATAAAAAAATATATATATATTTAGGTAAAATGAGAAAAATGTACACATCTTCATTCGGTTCAAAAGTTTTCACCCCCGGCTCTTAATGCATTGTGTTTCCTTCTGAAGCGCCAGTGAGCATTTGTATCTTCTGTAAAAGTTGCATATGAGTTCCTCAGTTGTCCTCAGTGTGAAAAGATGGATCTCAAAATCATACAGTCATTGTTGGAAAGAGTTCAATACACAAAAGTGTTGAAAAGCCCCCAAATTTGTGGGACCTGAAGGATTTTTCTGAAGAACAGCAGGCAGTTTAACTATTCAGGAGAAAGAAGGGACTCATGAACTACTGTATCACTAAACAAAAAACACAGCTGTGGATCATTCAAGTAACAACACAGTATTAAAAAAGCATATGTATACTTTTGAAAGGTGTCATTTTTATAAATTCAGCTATTATTTTCTCTTGTGGACTATATGTGAACATCCTTGATGTGAAATATCTTATTGAGGTCAGTACTAAAAAAAAAAAAACATGCATTTTGCATGATCCCACTTATTTTGGTAAGAATTAACATTTTGCAGACTACAGATTCAGAAATATTTCACATTAAGTCATATTGGCTAATGCATTAATCTTTAAATTAATTAAAAGCTGGACAAACTCAATATATTGATCAAAAATTGTATTCTCTTACCTTTTATTTTCTGTGAATTTGCTGAAACAGTGCTCAGGTCTAGCAGCCTGGGGTTTAGGGACCATTCAGTTAAAATTACTTGTTACTGACTGTTAACTTTCTGAGAATGACTTGTTTGATAACAACTGATTATTACTAGGCTACACCATCCCTTTCCTTCCTGCATGAATTATCAAAAAAAAAGGAGGTAGAGCAGAGATATTATCAGCACTTTGATTTCACAAGAGAGTCGACCAAAAACGGCTGCCCCTCACTCAAAAATTAGAAAATGATTTTAATAATGATATAGAATAGACTATTTGAGGGGAAAAAACACATCTGCCAAGTGCATAGGCTTTCTAGTATTAATAAAATTAAAAGTTTAAAATTAAATTAAAGTTTTTAAAATTAATTAAAGTTTGACTGGTACATTTGACACACAAACTTCCCACCACAAAGATTGCAGCTCTGCAGGCTTGAGGTTTGATGAAATATATATTTTCATGTTCAGAAGGCTAGCTAGTTGATCGTAGTTAGTTTATAATTTCACTGTATTGTTCTTGTTCAAAATATTGCATCCTTTCCTGCTCATTAAGTCCTTCTCTATATGATTTAGCAGCTTCCACACGTTTTTTCTTTGGTTTAGACAGCATAAATTAGCAGAACAACATATTCAGTACTACATGCAACCATGTAGTCCATGCTGTTGTTTACATCTGAGTATCTCCAGTATGGCCGTGTATCGGGTAACTGACCAAACGTAAGTGCAAACCCTCTATTTATGGTAAAGCTGCTGATATTGTGTATCCAAGATGCATATGTGGTCTAAAATGTGTTTATTTCTTGGATACCAGTGAGTCGAATTTGCAAATATGTTCTATGCATTTTTCTTTTAGTTTGTTTTGTAATATTATTCTGTATTTTGCCATCTCCATTCACACAGTACATATTTGTCCATTCAACTTCGGTACTTTTCCACTGTTTTTCAATGAAAACGCGATGCTAGATGGGCGTCAAGGCATTGCATTCTACAATGCAGTGCTAAAAAGAGTTAAAGGTCCACTGAAGTGTTTTTAAACACGCAGCGTTAGTCTATATGTTGACGTAATTGACCCTTCGCAAAGAGCTTGATTGACAGGCGATCTGACCAATAATAACACCAAATTCGCCAACTTGAACCAGGGACCTGGAATGTAAATGTAAATCAAAAAAATCTAAAACAGGTCATGGGAATTTTAACAAAGATATACATTTTTCTTATGCCAAGCTCAAAATTTTTTTTAGAAACTTGAGTTAAAAAATATTTGTAAAAATTGGACTGAAGACTCATGTAAATTCTTAAAGGGAACACTGGGTATTAAAGGGGTCATCGGATGCTCAATTTTACATGTTGTTTGAACATTAATGTGTGTTGGCAGTTTGTGTACACAACCACCCTACAATGATAAAAATCCACCCAGTGGTATTTTTTTTTTATCTTTAAAAGTAATATCCTCTTTTTAAAATCAGGTCATTCTCAGCTTCTTGTCAGTGTGATGGCACACAGACAGAGGCTGCTCCTACGATAGTTGATTGACATGAGCGCCTTACCTTAGACCCGCCCTCACCGAGCTGAAACAGTCCGACTCCGATCGCCATTGTGTCGACTCAGGTGCAGGGGAAGACAAGAATGTCTCCGAATGAGCGATTGAGGTGTTGTTGTTGGAAGTAATAATGAACATAGCAGTTGTCATTTACTCCCGACATCTGAGCCACTGAAGACGCAGTGGATTAATGTTACTTTAGTTCATAAAATTAAAGCGCAGATCCCGATCTACATATGCGTCTAGTTGTGCGAATCGTTCCTGATGCAGCTTCGTCCACAGCAGAAGTGAGTATAAGGGTTTTTTATGCATCTTCGCAACCGGGCTTTCTTATTAATGTGCTTGTTGGCAAGTTTTGCTGCTAAATGGGGCTAAAGTAAACATTACGGCTCATAATCCCACAGCAGAGAGGGGCGGGGCGAGAAGAGCTCATTCGCATTTAAAGGACCATGCAATAAAATTTGTTATTTTTTTGCAAAGCTGATTTTGACAAGTTAAAAGGGTGTTTTTTTTACACTACTATTGAGAATTTTTAACCAAAGTATATTATAGACTTTTCATTAAGTAAAATGGAAAAAAAAACAACAACTAAAAAATCATATGAACTTGTGGTAAATGGGCATCTGATGACCCCTTTAGGACTTGAAGCAGAAAACCCATAGAAAAATTACTTTATTAAAAAATCCACATTGTTTTATACATATTTTGTACTATGGGGGGCGCCATTATTTCAATGACAGGCCTTGGTTGCACTTGGTGAGCTACTGGTGCTACTTGTTGCTATTTTTACCACAACACAACTCAGAAAATAAAATACTGATAGAATGAAAGAGCTTACAAATGGCATAGACAAGAAACGCTAGATGCCATCCTGTCAGAATGTAAACATACTGACGCTTGTCATGACACCGCAGCCACTGAAGGAGTTTCCCAGCATTCTCTTGTGAGGAAAATCAATGGTACAGCATTTGATTTAAGTGCTTATATCCATCACCACCTGTAAGCTCCATATAGTTGACTGTAATGGTGCCCCCAAGTTTGAACTTCCAAAATACAGTTTAAATACAGCTTCGAATGGCTCTAAACAATCCCAGCTAAGGAAGAAGGGTCTTATCTAGTGAAACGATTGGTCATTTTCAAAACAAATTTATATACTTTTAAACCTAAAATGCTTGTCTTCAATACAGTTAGGGTATGTCGAAAAACTCCCATCACCTTTTCTTCTTCAACGTCAAAATCGTCCTACTTTGCTGTTTTACCTTTTTTTGTAAAGGGCATTTGATCTTTGCATGTTCAGACCCAGACCCAGCTTTTCAGGTTAAAAAGTACATAAATTATCAATTTGTTTAAAAAATTACCAATCGTTTCACTAGATAAGACCATTCTTCCTCGGCTGGGATCATTTAGAGCCCTTTGAAGCTGCATTTAAACTGCATTTTGGAAGTTCAAACTTGCGGGCACCATAGAAGTCCGCTATGTGGACATAATTCCTGAAATGTTTTCCTCAAGAAAAATAATTTCTTATCGCCTGAAGAAAGAAAGACATGGACATATTGGATGACAAGAGCATGAGTAAATTATCTATACATTTTTGTTCTGGAAGTGAACTTCTTTAAATAACAGAAATCTTTCATGGGTTTTCAACTACATATTTCAGTAAGAGACATAATTTATGTTATATTAAACCATACAAGTCTTAATACCCAGGGTTCCCTCAACTGTGACTTATAAAACTATATTTAAAATTAACTAAAAATAAAGTGTGATTAAAAGTAGGCTATTGCTATCATGTATTACGTATCATCAAATGTCACACATCACATGACGCAAAACACAGAAGTGGCTTCAACTGCACTTGTGAGACAGACGTGATCTAACGTGATCTTTTTATTTTGCAACAGTGACTGGATGACTTTATATTAAAGAGACATACAAAGAGTGACAACATAATATTTTTATTTTATAACTTACAAATGAGCATGAAAATCAAACAGTACATGCATTATAAGTCCTGGAGAGATTTGCATTCACAAAACCATTACACCAAAATTCTTTGAGTACAAAAATATAATATTCCTCTCCAGAACACCCTGAATCAAATAAAGAGTAGCTTTCATCCAGTATTTAAAGTACAACGGTGACCCTGGACTACAATGCCAGTCTTAAGTAGCACAGGTATGTTTGTAGCAATAGCCAACAATACATTGTATGGGTCAAAATAAAAATAAAAATTTATGCCAAAAATCATTGGAATATTAGGATCATGTTCCATGAAGATATTTTGTAAATTTCCTACTGTAAATATATCAAAACTTAATTTTTGATTAAGAACTTCATTAGTTGCATCTCTGCCAAATATTGTCATATCCTAATAATCATACATCAATGGAAAGCTTATTTATTCAGCATTCAGATGATGTATAAATCTCAATTTAAAAAAATTGACTTTTATCACTGGTTTTGTGGTCCAGGGTTACAATTTATGAAGGAAAAAAATTATAATGCATTTTGAAAAACCTACTGTATATTTAAGACATCATCTTTTTCAATTAAAAACATTTTGCTTACTGACCACATACAGACCAGCTGCCTTGACAAAAAAGGCTCTAAAAAGCTTCTGAGTGTGTTGTGCTGTGAGCAAATTTAGCTATTTTGCTAACTTCAACCACAAACCTCTCTTCAAACCAGTAGCCTAGCATTCTGCAATAGCATGTGTTTACTTAACAGCAAGTCTAGTCAAAAAAGTTCATCACCATAATATCTAATATCTAAGATGGATAGAGTCCATCCTTCAATATAAGCTCAAAAAAATTGCAGGACACCTCTCCTCAAAAGCTTGCACAAATTGATGTTTCATTCATGTCCACATAATGCACAACGTACAAATCAATGTTAAATAAATTTCCCCATGTCTTAAAAATAAAGGTTCTTTATTGGCATCAATGGTTCTATGAAGAACCTTAAACATCCATGAAACCTTTCAAATGCAGAAAATGTTCTTAATAGAGCAAAAGGGCTCTTTAAGATTTAAAATGTTCTTCAAAATGGTTCTTTTAGAAACAATTCACTGAAAGGTTCTTTGCGGAACCAATAGTTCTTCTATGCCATCACTGCAAAACACACCCTTTTGTAACCTTTGTTTTTTAAGAGTGTAGTTTTGCAATAAGTCCACAAGAATTGACCAACTTGAATGTGACAGCAACTTACGTGTGAGCTGTGCGTCATTCAACACTACACAACAAACAATGGATGGTTTTTGGCTGTGAAATTTCATGGAAATTTCACTATGTGGGCTTTAGGTTAGGGGTTTTGTTCAGATCACTAACCCAGCATATAAGCAATAAAAATGATTCTGGTTCCATCATCCTGAAGTCAATGGTCTTTTGTTTTAAATAAATGTCTGAAATAAGGTCTGTAATTAACACAAGCTTGACATATTTTCATGTTTTATTTTCAACCTGATCTTATGATGAAAACATTCTTGTGGAACTTTTTCACAAGACGCAAAATACGTACCGCCATTTACGTTTTGTGACATATATTGATGTGAAATGTCCACTGAGTGGCACTAAAAGAGTGTTTTTTTTTCCCCTGGAACAGATGAATGTACATATGGTACGTTTTATGTGATGTTGCTTTTCGTAGTCACGCAGTTCTGACTTGAAATATCCAGCGAGTGGCGCTATAATTAACGCTCTGTGACGTTTTAAAATATCGTAAAATCTGCACCTAAACCTTCCCGATAGTATGAACAAAAGCGAATGTGATGTAAAAACGCAATCGCAAGCATGTCACTTTAGCTTGTTTTTTGATCTGTCATCTGTCAGTTCATCATTAGTCATGTTTTTCACTGGATTCGTACCAAATAGGTATGTAACAATATCAAAATCTCACAATATGATAATATGATGTCCACAATACAATATTTATAGCGATATTTAAAAAAAATACAAGACTTGGAAATGAAAATTTTGTCCATTTTAAAGTTTAATTATTTCATCTAATGCACTTTGAGAGTTCAAAATTAAGAGTTCCAACCCATGTTCTTTACTAAGAAAACTTAAGTCAGAAAAAAGTCTTTAAAAAACTTTAAAGGGGATTCAACTCTCTTTTCATTTGTGGTAGCCTATACTGTCTCAGTCTAAATTACATTCACACTGGTGTATTAGGAAGCCAAACTAATTAGAATATATTAATAATAATAACAACAATTTTTATTGTTAACAATTGTTATTCCTATGACAGTCATAGCCATATATTGTAAAACAATTGCGCTGTAAAATAAATGAAAATGAATATTTCATAAGTATATTATTTTTGCTTTACACTACAGAAGGGAAATTACATTACTTTGCTAATTTCTACATTTGAAAGAAATATTTTGAATTTGGACAGTAACGAAACCCATTTAAACCGCCAGCTTTGAGCAATTTATACTGCACTTTTAAGCTTTTATTTTGACGGAACGCCAGTAGAGCTTTTATGTTGATGGAAAACTCGGGCTTCAGTGAAAACAAGCTTACAAAAACGGTTTTACTACAAATCTTAGCTGTAGCCTAATCATCTGCTGCGAATATAATGCATAACTTGTGGCCGTTGCCTTCCCAAACGTGTGCTAAACTCACAGCACATGCAATAAATGTCATTATGAGTCGCGGAAAACACGGATCACGAGCTGATTGCCTGAACGAAGTGCGCGCTTCGCTTTGAAACACGCAGCGAAAACTTAAAGTGATCAAGCCATATTGTGCTTTCGGTTTTAGTTCGTTTTACAGATACTGTGCAAAGCATAATGACCTAGAACACAACTTTAAAGACGTTTTATGCTAGAATACGATGTTTAAATATATTTTAAAAACCACCTTTTGCCTGGAAGACCTATTGTTTGTTTCATATCATCATGTGACCAGTTTTGCTGTCACGATACCGCGATATTGATAATACCGTTACATCCTTCTGTGACAGAGTTGGCAAAGTGAAACATATGGAGTTGTAATCATAATTGTGTACAAAAACGATTCATGCTCGCCGTTTTACTGCCTCTTTTTGTTGGAAACTGCAGTGATATTTACATACTGGAATTTATTTCGCGTCTTGCAAAAAAGTTCCCAAATTTAATTAAGTTTTTTGTCATGAGATCAGGTAGTTTATTGTACAAAATAAAATACATCAGTAAAGCTGCCTTGTTGAGTTAGAGCTAAACTCCAGAAACAGGATTGGACACCTCTTGGTTTATAACCCAAGTTTAGCTTAATTTATTCAGGCTATAGACCAATTATAGTTTTGTAAATATTCGGGATGCACGTGCATCAAGGTTGCAGAAAACCCAAAAGAGATAGCCTTTACGGATAGAGAATTACATGGATACGGTACAAAATAGTTAGATTTTAAAAAGATTATAGATTATATTGATTAGATAGCACTGTTCGTGAACAAAATTTAGTTCAATAACAAAAGTTAGATAGTTGGATAGTCTTACATCCAAAACAGGGATGACATTTTTTGACTGGTGGCAGAAAACTCAATATTTTAAAAGTGCGAATTAGGAGATATAAACTTGCATTTGTGAGAAAAAAAATAAAATCATAATTGTAAGATAAAATAAATAAATGTAATGAAAAAATGTTAATAGTAATAGGTTTAAATAATATTTCATGCTGTAACTGTAGGGCATATGTGAATATTGCATATGTGAATGTGTAATCATTGTTTAAATGTCTGCGTTTAGCTTCAAATGGCATCTTTGACAACAGTATTCAATAAAAATGATTTGCATTCCGATTTTGACATCAAAAGGCAATTTTTTTTCTCTTATTCCATGGATATTACCCGTTTACCTCCACTTGTTACCAGTGTTTTTCTGCAACCACTATGCGAGCGATGTAACAGTGACGTCTACTCTAAATCGGTCTATATAAATAAATTATTCTGAGCAAAACATAGAGAATCTTCAACTTTTGCTGGTCACACAGCTTATTTTCTGCAACAATCCAACCAGCACTTGGATTGCTGGATTGCTCACACCAGAAGAATCAGCACTCTTCACTTCTCAAAAGATCATGGATTTGGCTCTTTCTGACCAATAGAGGGAGCCAATGCATCATGAAATTAGCCTCTACAACAAAGTGTTGCTCCAGTTCAAGCAGGCAAGGAAAGGTGCACTAAATGTCTTGCAGTTCACAAACATTGATTGCAGTAGCTCACAGAAAGCTGGAAGTGGCTTCTGAGGTCAAAGAAGACGACCTACTAGATCTGGAGACGGAGAACCGCTCCAGAACTCCTTTTCTATGGAGCATCTGCAGAAACCTTCTCCTGAACTTCTCTCCCACAAAAGCGTACAGCACTGGGTTCACGCAGCAATGCAGAAGGCCAAGGTTTTCAGTTGCAAACATGGCGACGTCCACCGCCATTCGCGTGAAACAGTTGAATTGAACCACTTTGGCCCTCAGGAGGGTGTCAGCCATTGTGGAAACATGGAAAGGGGTCCAGCACAGAAGGAAGGCCACAACCACAGCTATGATGACCTTCATGGCTCTCTGTTTCTGGAAGCCACGGGTACGCAAGAGCCGTGCCACTGTGACGCTGTAGCAGATCAACATGACCAGAAGAGGGAAGAGAAACCCGAGTAGATGCCTCATGATACGCGTGGCCATTCGCCACTCATCGGCGTGATTGGTCTCGAAGCGTTCTCCGCAAACGATTTGTTGGGAAACCGTCTCGTAATACGCCTCATTGTAGAACGACGGCAAGGAGAGCACCAATCCGAAAATCCATACCAATCCGCAGGCGACTCCGCTGCACAATTTCCTCCGAGTCTTTTTAGACTCCATAGCTCTGACGATAACCATGTACCGATCTACGCTGATGCACACCAGAAACAAAATGCTGGTGTAGAAGTTCACTTCCTTCACCAGGCAAACCAACTTGCATGAAATGTCGCCGAACAACCAACCGTGGATCACTGAAACTGCTGAAAAGGGCAGAATCAGAGCCAGTAGGGTATCGGCCAGCATCAGGTTGAATAAGTAGACGTCCGAGGGGGACAGCGAGTATCGGTTCGAGACGATGACCCAGCCTACGATCAGATTCCCGGGAATAGCCATCAGAAAGATGAGCACATAAAAGACGCTGAATGCAATGTTGACGGCGTACGCCATTGTGATGGAGGAGCAAAGCAACGTGTTATCATCCACAACAAAATCTGTCAGGTTCTGGAGATCCGTGTAGTTAAACTCTTCATTGTAGAAATCGCTGAAGTCCACGAGATTAAAAGAGCGGTTTGGATCTGTTCGAAAAAACAAGTAGAAAATATTCTCAAAGCAATCTGTGGTGAAATAGTGACATTTATTATTAATAATTAAAAAAAATTCAATTCTTCCAGCAAGTAGCTTAGTAGTTTAAAAGTGTACAGCAGCAAATACAAATGTAAAAAAAAACTTATAAATTTAGCTTTTTCTTCATCATTTTTTTTGTAAACTTCTTAAATGGGCAATATATATATATATATATGAAATATAAATGAAATAAATAATAAATAAATAAAATAATTATATTAAGTTATATACCATTTTCTTTATATTTTTTTTGTTAATTCGCTTTTTTTTGTTAATTCACATTTTTTTTTACATTTATTATATGTAGGAAAACTAAAAAAAAGTATTGCCCATATGACCATATATATATATATATATATATATATATATATATATATATATATATATATATATATATATAATTACAGCAGCAAATGCAATAAAAAAATTAAATGTATGTACCCTTTTCTTCATTATTATTATTTTTTTGGTATATATATATATATATATATATATATATATATATATATATAACTCAGTAATAATAAGTTTGTAATTAGGTAATGTATTATAATACGTTTGTTTTAATTATAAGTAATAATCAGTTTGTTTTTAGTATAAATGAATTTCATAATAAAAGTTAGTTTTTAATTTCTTATAGCCATGAAAAAAGAAAAAAGGCATGAATAGATGAATAGATATAAATATTTGTACTTTTATAAAAGTTCATTTTACACACTTTGTTTTGTTATTTTTTAATGTCCTTTTTTATTTTTAGTATATTGTGTATTGTGTGTATTTAGTTTTTTGTATTAACTACTCAACTTTTGTTCAGATTTTCAAATGATTGACTAATTAACTTCTAAAACGAAGATATTGAACTTACCAGTCATCGTAACTTCTTTTTTAATTCGGTGCCGTACGTGAGAATAATCCACAGGATGAAATGTCCAAATTGTGTGCTGTGGGCTCCTTTATATACCCTTTGAAGGGATGTTGTTATATCCTGTTTGCCTAAGTCCAAAAGGTTACGTCAAGTGTACAATCTCAACTAAGATGCTCTGATATTTCTATTTATTTCTCAAAAACATATTCACAGTTTTTATAATGTATCTGAAATAGTCTGAAAAAGCATTTTTCCCTTTTACAGGAGACTCAAGCTCAGAAGATACTTGCATCTGTGTTTCTAATATCTGAAGGAGACGCAAAAGATGAGGACGTTGGATGATGTTGCTTTTATGAGGCTACAAGAAAGCAGAAGATAAAGACATGTTTGCCGGGGGAATTTGAAACATTCTAATCACAAGATCCTCACTCGTGTTTGGTCTAAGAGATAAACATGATCAAAACACAAAAAGTGAAACTAAGAATCATGTGGCCTGAAATCATCCTAAAATATTTATGATATGAAGTCACAAGGCTATATTTAAAAAAAAAATTCTGAGAGCCCAATTCACACCCAAATATATTTTATTTTATATATATTTTTGAATACTTTGGTAAGTTGTTAAATTAATAAATAAATATATATAATACAAATATAAATCATATAATAAAATTTATGTAAGAAAATATATACACACAAAATTCAAAAACAAAAAAAGCTAATAAACTCACAGCCTGTAAGTACGTTTTTAGGCTATATTTAAAGAATTCAGTACTGACTATTCAAATGGAAGTTTTGAGAACTGTAGAGCAATGCTTGTTGTTTCTCGTTCTACGATCACAAATGCATGGTGTTATGTTTACGAGGCATGAAGCAACGCATAAAAAGACAGTTTGAGTCATTATACTCAGTCGTTATGTCCCCACTGGATGCAACAAATGCCTTGTTTATAATGGTTTTTAATGTTTTTGTCTCGTCATGCCGAGAAATGGCATGGTAAGGGGCGTAACATTTAAGTCAAGTGCTTGAGGTATTCGGCCAATCACACCGCACCATATAGCTGGCCAATCAGAGAACACCTCAGTGTCCATCAATGATAAGTTTTGTAAAAATTGAAGCATTTCAGAAAGGTGGGGCAGAGAGGAGCAACAATAATGTACAATATGTGGAAAATAATATGTTTTTTGAACCTTAATCTTCATAAACACATTGCATTACACCAAATACACAAAATACTGTTCTTTTTAGCAACATCATATGACCCCTTTAAATAAATAACTGGAATGTTGGAATGGTTTTTGACACAATAATTAGGATTTGGGAGAAACTACATATCAAAGGTCAAGTTAACCGAAAATTGTCCATCATTGACAGAATTTTTTTTTAGCAATGATGAAAAAATCTGAAGGCCGTCCATCACTTTGACAGATTACACTGAGGATGATCTATTGTAATTTGTAGCTGTAATTCCCACCCCTGTACAGTTGGTGGCGAGTGCGCTCCAGTGTAGCAGCAGAGCACTGGATCCAGAACAAAAACAAAACTGTCACAAATCTTTTTAATTGCTATGCATTTAATTACACACAGGTGATACACAGAAGCTATTGTACAACGATCTATCACGCCACATTAAAGAGTGTCAGAACAGTATTTATTGCTTGAATTTTCGAATGAAATCATCAGAATTTGAAATTTGAGACTTTGTTTTATTGCAATTTATTGGACGGGAGGCGCACTATGTACTCTCCATTCATCAACTGAAAACAGCATAGACCAAAAGATCGACTGGGATTCACGAACCGATATTTGCTTCAAAATAAATGCATAAGCCTATATCGTCCTGTAGGTTCATAAATAAAAATGAAATGTGAACAAACATAAATGCAATTAAATGTGTTATTATAATTAAAATAAGAAAATTAAAATGATGGATAATAATGGATTATAATGGAATTTTTATGACCCTGTCCGTCAAAATGACAGACAATGTTAAAGTATAACGCAACCTCTGCTACACACACACCGTATTGACCCAAATATAAGAAGATGGGAATACATCTGAAAAAAACAGTCTTCTTATATTCAGGGTCTAGACTTTGACATGGCAGTAATACACCCACAGCAAAAGGGGTGCCAAAAAAGTGTAAAACGAATGTGCCAAGAAAAACGTAATGTATGTTGTAATGTTAGAACATCGCGAGTGAAAACAAAAGAAAAAGAGTCGTGACTGTCATGTTAGCCTGATGGGACCAAACTTCCTCTGTAAGTTATTTTAAAATGAAAAACACTACCCAGAGTTGAAGACAACAATAAGATTTCACTTCTACTGTTATTGAAAGGTTGGTAGGCTACTATGAGATAAATAGCCTAATTGTTATATAATTCAGATGGGCTACCTTTTACTTTTACGGTATGTGAAAAAGTGTATATTTTTAAATGATTGTTGGTACATTTTACCAGTATGTACCATACTTTAAAAACAAGAATTAAAATAGGAAGCAATACAATATGAAAATAATTTAAGAAAAAACATTTGGTTTTCAAAAAGCATTTGTCCAGAAGTGGAGTCGTCTAAGAAAAGAACTATAAACTTCATGTAGAAAAACCTGATATACGTAATATGGAAGTGATTTTTCAACATCGGAGGAACGATGTGTCACGTGTGTAGAGATGCGAGGCCACGCATCACTTACCCACATTTATCTAGGAAATTGAGCAACTCCGTCCTGGGTTTGTCCTGGAGATGCTGTAAACAAGTGTGTTTCTCACATGAGGAGCAGACAGTTTCATTTCATTAACTGTTTTTAAATGCAGGTGTTATTTCTGAAAAATCGTCACAATTGAGCTGAAGATTTACCAGGCATTTGGGGGGGAGGAAAAAGTTGTGACATCTTTGACATGGTGCATAGGATCATATAATTTTTGGAATATAAATCATACTAACTTTCAATTTATTAAAGGGAAATTTCACAAAAAATGAAAAACCTAGTTACTTATTCACCCTCATGTCATTTCAAACCTGTATGACTGTCTTTTTGTTAGCAGAACACAAAGGTATTTAAAAAAAAAACGTTGACAAACAAATTATGTTCCCACAGACTTTCATTATATTTTTCATCCATATAATAAAAGTCAACGGGAACCAAAACTGATTGATTACCTACATTCTTTAAAATATCTTCTTTTATGTTTCACAAAATTAAGAAAGTCATACAGGTTTGGAACGACATGAGGGCGAGTAAATGGACTATCCCTTTAACAAATATTATTAAAATAATAATGCTTAAAATCATGAAAATGTATGTATAGTTGAGGTCAAAAGTGAACATACACCTTGCAGAATGTTAATTATTTTACCAAAATAAGAGGGAACATACAAAATGCATGTTATTTTTTAATTAGTACTGACCTGATTAAGATATTTCACATAAAAGATGTTTACACATAGTCCACAAGAGAAAATAATGGTTAAATTCATTTAAAATGACCTCCGTTTAAAAGTTGTTTAGTGATAGTTGTTTATGAGTCCAATAAGTTGTTTATTGTCCTGAACAGATAAACTGTCCGCTGTTGTTCAGAAAAATCCTTCAGGTCCCAGAGATTCTTTGGTTTTTCAGCATTTTTGTGTATTTGAACCCTTTCCAGCAATGACTGTATGATTTTGAGCAACTATTACAGAAGGTTCAAACACTCACTGATGCTTCAGAAGGAAAAAACGATGCAGTTAAGGAGGTGAAAACCTTTTTGAATGTGAAGATCAGGGTAAATTTAACTTATTTTGTCTTCAGGGAAACATGTAAGTATCTTCTGTAGCTTCTAAAGGGCATTAATAAATAAATAAAAATATATGATATTTTGGCAAAATAAGAAAAATGCACACATCTTCATTCTGTTCAAAAGTTTTCACCCCTGGCTCTTGTAGATAGTTTTTTCCTTCTGGAGCATCAGTGAGCGTTTGAACCTTCTGTAATAGTTGCATATGAGTCTCTCAGTTGTCCTCAGTGTGAAAAGATGGATCTCAAAATCATACAGTCATTTTTGGAAAGAGTTCAAATACACAAAACTTCTGAAAAACCAAAGAATTTGTGGGACCTGAAGGATTTTTCTGAAGAACAGCAGGCAGATTCTGCAAGGTGTACAGTATGTAAACTTTTGACCTCAACTGTATATTCATATCTAAATAGCCTATGCACTATGGCTATAGACATTAAATCTGTAATATTCAGAATAGTAATATATCATAGTAATATCTCTTAACGACTAAAGTGCTTAAATTCTGTTTAGCAACAAGGTGGTCTAGCACAATGACGTATGAGATTACATGTGAAATCTAAAACAGCACGAATCTTACTTGGCCTCCTTTCTGCTGTGTTCAGGACAGGAAGAAACACGTTTCTTGTGAAGAATAATAAGGAAAGGAATGCAAAATGAGATATAAAGTGGTTGTATTACAAAAGAATGTTATAAAAGTTCAGGATTTATCTTAAAATATGGTATACATAAGAAGAAAATCCCTAATGAGGTCTTTTTAATATCTCAACAATCAAAAAATTGTCTGCCAGGAAACATACAGTTGGTAATTTTGGTCAATTAATTAACATTTTGCAGATTCTGCAAGGTGTATGTACACTTTTGACCTCAACTGTAAGAGATTTCAATATAAACTCAAACATTTCTCGTCTAATTCTTGCAAATGCAGTTAATCCATTTTATATTGAAAGATCAAGAATCTTTGTAAACTGTAAATCAGAGACATTCCGCCCTCATTCCATTCCATTGAAGTGCAGTACAAACATTTTATAGTCAGAGCAAGGAAAAAGTCTGCTTCTCAGTTTACAGTGTGTGTAAATAGCAGTGGTTTTCCACTGTGCCAATAAAAAGAAAGAGGTGCAAATTCTTGTCTGCAAACTTAGCCCCAGGCTACAATCAGTATAGGAACAAAACCGAATGTTATCAATATTCTTGCCCTGGAAATCCTGGTTCAGTTTGGGCAACCACAAACGCCTTCCTCATAGTTTTTTTGTACTCTTCTCCTTGATTTGTTATAAGTCTATAGCATTTCAAATGTTTTTCCTGGTCTGACCAATTAGTACAGCCCAAAACATGACAATAATTGATCATTTTCAGCAGCAATAATCAGAAAAATATCCGAGTTTAGTTCAGTGTCATTGTTTACGTTCTTTGCCACCAATATGGACGATTGATGGCTTATTGTGAAAACACTCTATATGTGACCCTGGACCACAAAACCAGTCTTAAGTAGCATGTGTATATTTGTAGCAATATCCAAAAATACATGGGTTAAAATTATATGCCAAAAATAATTTTGGATATTAAGTAAAGATCATGTTCCATTAATATATTTAGTAAATTCATTACTGTAAATATGTGACCCTGGACCACAAAACCAGTCTTAAGTCGCTGGGGTTTATTTGTAGCAATAGCCAAAAATACATTGCATGGGTTAAAATTTTTGATTTTTTTTTTTTATGCCAAAAATCATTAAGAAATTAAGTAAAGTTCATGTTCCATGAAGATTTTTTGTCAAATTCCTACTGTAAACATATCAAAATGTAATTTTTGATTAGTAATATGCATTGTTAAGAACCTAATTTGGACAACTTTAAAGGTGATTTTCTCAGTCTTTTTGATTTTTTTGCATCCTCAGATTTCTGATTTCAAATAGATGTATCCCAGCCAAATATTGTCCTATCCTAACAAACCATACATCAATAGAAAGCTTATTTATTGAGCTTTCATATGAGGTATATATCTCATTTTTGTCAAATTTAACCTTATGACTGGTTTTGTGGTCCAGGGTCACATATATCAAAACTAAATTTCAGGTGAGGTAAATTTAGTTAACAGATTTATTACCTACATACATCTTAACATTATAATAACAGTGCTAAAGAGCCCACAGGGTAAAAGGGATTTTATTATTTCCTCAAAAGACTATATAACAACAAACCATCACAGCACTTTCCTAAACAGATGTTTGTTCTTGCATTTAAATGTTTTTCTGATTCATAAGGTTTTTGTGTGGGATAACAGATCAAATTCGATCAAGTCTTAACATCAATATGCACACTCATTAAAAAGTACAATGTTAAAACTGTGACTTCCAGGTCTAAAAAACAGGCTGATTTGTAGCAATCAATGTAAAACATTTATATGGTATAACCTCATTTTTCGTGCTAAAATATTTGATAAAAATAAGAATAAAGAATAGGAAGCCCTCGTTGAAGGCGTACTGTTTCCTTATTTAGTAATCACGAATAACTTGAAACGTCATGAGAACTATTTGGTCGAAAAGTGGTGTGAGAACATTTGAAGAACAAATAATTATAAAAGATGATTTTAGAAAGTGTAAATCTCGCTGTGAATTAAATGTAAACTGCACAAATCCAATAAAGTATTTTGTTTAAATCACTAGTCGAAACGAACAGGCAGTGACGCGGGCAGCCCGCGGGTCTTTCGAGTCAATGCGGAAGCGGCCAGAGGAGTAGGAGCAGGAAAACCAAAACGATTGTAGTAGGATTGTAGAAAACCTATATTTGCTCTTATATTTTTAATTCCACACAGCTATTAAACATTCATTTAAATAATCATGATTTTGTTGGAAATCAACAACCGGATCATAGAGGAGACCCTCAGCCTGAAATTCGACAGCGCTAGCAACGGGTAAGAGGAAGATCTTCCTGTCTGAGTCACAACTCGCATCTAACATCGCTCATCTAATGTATGCATGCTTTGACAAGAGCCGTTTTTCCTTGCATTAGATAAATATTATATGATAACACACGCTTTCGTATTGGATTGGTTCTGTTTTGTCAGATAATTTGTTGATTGTCCATGTTCGAGTAGTGAAGCATCCTGTATGGGGTGTGTCCTGCAGGACAAGTCACGTATAAAAACATTATTTATGTGTGAATGCGACATCAACGTGTCAAGTGAGCGCTAAAACAGGTGTCTCGGACGATTTCAGACCAGTGCACACGTATTCCGTTGACCCGATTTCTAGAAATGGTTAGTTCCAGACAGTAAAGACTGCAGCCACTTCCTGTTCATGCCTCCGTTTAATTGCAAGTCTCTGCAAGAGCTAGCAAATATCAGCGATTCTTCTAGACCCGTCCATGCACGATGAAGTAACATTGCAGATTCCTCGGGAACTTCTTTACCCCCTTCAGTCTTCTGAAGTATGTGACTCTGCGCGTTCTCGTGCTGGAAAGGCCGCGCGCATTCTGTGACTAACCATCGGAGCAAATGAATACAAAAAATACAAAATTCTGATTTGTTGTTATTTGCACTAATTCACACAAAAGCAAATTGATTAAGTTGTTAACTTTTAGATTTTGCAATTGGTTTATAGTACATTCATAAACAAAAATGTACCAAAATGTAATTTATTTATAAAGAATGACATTCTGTTAGATTTCATGGAGGATTTTCCCCCGTTGTAGTCCTTGATTTTGTCCTAAGGAAGATAATGTGAATTGTTGTTTATGAATTCTATTTTACTCTCTGAAATGCTGACTATGATTGCTCTTTTTCTTGTGCATATGAACTTGTGATTTGTTTTCACGCTGTTTACATTTGAGCTATTTTACTTCGACTAAAATGTAAATGACCTGTAAATTTCACCCACACATTACAGTTTTGTCGTTGTTTACATATTACTGTGGCACTTCTGATTGGTCAGTCTTGGCATTCAGGACAAATATTTCTGAATACTGTCCATTGTTCATGACTGATTCATGATTGTATAAGCTAATACAGCTGTTTCAACAAAAAAATATTTTCTGTTAGAATATTGATTTATCAAGTAGATATTGAAGCCTGTTTCTGCGACTGAATAAAAACTATAACAATTCTGACTTTTTAAAAAATCAGAATTATGATATAAACTTGCAAATACATGTTATAAAGTCAGAATTGCAAGATAAAAAGTCACAATTCTGACTTTTATCTCAGAATTGCATGATATAAACTCGCAATTGCAAGAAATTAAGTCAGAATTGCAAGATAACCTGCGATTCTGACTTTTTTCCGCATTTCTGACTTTTTTATTAGAATAATGAGATATAAACGTACAATTGCGTGTTATCAAGTCAGAATTGCAAGATATATAGTCACAATTCTGACATTTTTTTCAATTGCATGAGATAAACTCAATTGCAAGAAATTAAGTCAGAATTGCAAGATTAAAAAGCCGCAATTCTGACTTTTTTAATAGAATTATGAGATATAAACTTGCAATTGCGTGTTATAAAGTTAGAATTGCAAGATATAAAGTCACAATTCCGACTTTTTTCTCAGAATTGCATGATATAAACTCGCAATTGCAAGAAATTAAGTCAGAATTGCAAGATTAAAAAGCTGCAATTTTGACTTTTTTCTGCATTTCTGACTTTTTTATTAGAATTATGAGATATAAACTTACAATTGCGTGTTATCAAGTCAGAATTGCAAGATATATATAGTCACAATTCTGACATTTTTTTCAATTGCATGAGATAAACTCACAATTGCAAGAAATTAAATCAGAATTGCAAGATTAAAGAGCCGCAATTCTGACTTTTTTCAGCATTTCTGACTTTTTTATTAGAATTATGAGATATAAACTTACAATTGCGTGTTATCAAGTCAGAATTGCAAGATATATAGTCACAATTCTGACATTTTTTTTCAATTGCATGAGATAAACTCACAATTGCAAGAAATTAAGTCAGAATTGCAAGATTAAAAAGCCGCAATTCTGACTTTTTTCAGCATTTCTGACTTTTTTAATAGAATTATGAGATATAAACTTGCAATTGCGTGTTATAAAGTCAGAATTGCAAGATATAAAGTCACAATTCCGACTTTTTTCTCAGAATTGCATGATATAAACTCGCAATTGCAAGAAATTAAGTCAGAATTGCAAGATTAAAAAGCTGCAATTCTGACTTTTTTCTGCATTTCTGACTTTTTTATTAGAATTATGAGATATAAACTTACAATTGCGTGTTATCAAGTCAGAATTGCGAGATATAAACTCACAATTCTGACTTTTTTTCAATTGCATGAGATAAACTCACAATTGCAAGAAATTACGTCAGAATTGCAAGATAAAAACACGCAATTCTGACTTTTTTCAGCATTTCTGACTTTTTTATTAGAATTATCAGATATAAACTTATAATTGCGTGTTATCAAGTCAAAATTGCGAGATATAAAGTCACAATTCTGACTTTTTTTTCAATTGCATGAGATAAACTCACAATTGCAAGAAATTATGTCAGAATTGCAAGATAAAAACCCGCAATTCTGACTTTTTTCAGCATTTCTGACTTTTTTATTAGAATTACGAGATATAACTTGCAATTGCGTGTTATAAAGTCAGAATTGCAAGGTATAAAGTCACAATTCCGACTTTTTTCTCAGAATTGCATGATATAAACTCGCAATTGCAAGAAATTAAGTCAGAATTGCAAGATAAAAACACGCAGTTCTGACTTTTTATTTCGGATTTCTGACTTTTTTTATCAGAATTATAAGATATAAACTTGCAATTGCGTGTTATGAAGTCAGAATTGCAAGATATAAAGTCACAATTCTGACTTTTCTTAGAATTGCGTGATATAAACTCACAGTTGCAAGAAATAAAGTCAGAACTGCAAGATAAAAATGTGCAATTCTGATTTTTGTCTTGCAGTTGTGAGTATATATTTTACAATTACAATTCTGAGAAACAATGTCAGAATTGTGGGTTTATATCATGCAATTACGAGATAAGAGTCAGAATTGTGAGATAAAAGTTGCAATGACCCTTTTTTGAAATTTTTTTTATTCACTGGGCGAAAATGGGCGTCCATGAGTAGATGTGTAGAAGTGGCAAAATTAATAGTAGAGATTTTCTCCATAGTGCTATCCTGTATTCAAAGTGGCAAGCAGATAGATACAGTTCCTGTCTTTGTGCCCTTTTAGCCTATAGATACATATTTTATTTCCAGATAGTAGACATTAACTCACACTTTTTTTTTTTTTTCAGGAACAAGCCTGAGGCAGTAGATGTTACATTTGCAGGTAAGGTCAAATTATAAGTGACTTTGGGATGAAAGTAATTTGTCTTTCAATATGTCATAAGTTGATTTTTGTTGGAAAAAAAAAAAACTAAAATCAAGAGTGTTACACTCAATGACATTTTAGTGGGTGTCTTCTGTAAATTAGGAAAAAATGTATGATATTTTTTTGCTGAGAAAAACAAAAATGCAATAAATTAAACTGAAAACTTTAATATTTTTTTAGAAAAACAACAACAATTCAAAGCAGTATTACACTTACTGTTTTTACGCTTAAACCCTTTTTCGTCTTTGACCCGCATATATTTGACCATGCATGTAAAGCTGATAAAAGCAAAATGACTGACATCTCATTATATGTTTGCTATAGACTTTGATGGTGTGCTTTACCACATCTCCAACCCCAATGGAGACAAAACTAAAGTAATGATCAGCATCTCTCTCAAATTCTTCAAGGAGCTTCAGGAGCACGGCGCAGATGAGGTACGAGAAACTGTCACGAAACCTGTCAAAAAACATTGCATTTGATTATGAAATCAAAAGAATATATTCCAAATATACATTAATGTTCAAAAGTTTGGGGTCTGTAAGATTTTTACAAATATTTTTGAAAGAAAAACATCTCATGTTCACAAAGGCTGCATTTGTTTGATCTAAAATGCAGCAAAATAGTGTTATTGTGAAAAAATCACAATATAGTTTAGAAACGTAATTTATTGTTATAATGCAAAGCTGAATTTTCAGCATCAACATGATCTTACAGAAATCATTCTGATATGCTGATTTGCTGCTTAAAAAACATTTATTATTTTCACTTTTGGAAACAGTTGAGCTGCGTAATATTTCTCTGGAAACCATGATACATTTTTTTAGGATTCTTTGATGAATAGAAAACTCAAAAGAACAGCATTTATTTGAAATGGATGTCTTGTATCATTATAAATGTCTTGACTGTCACTTTTGATCAATTTAATGAATCCTCGCTCAATAAAAGTATCAATTTCCCCAGATTTTGAACATTACTGTATTATTAATTAGAAATGTAACGATATAAAAATCTCACAATACGATAATATCTAGATATGAAGTCCACGATGCAATAAATTGCAATATAAAAAAAAAAGCTTGTAAGCTTTTATTTTGATAGAAACTTCAATAGAGCTTTTATTTTGACAGAAAACTCCAGCTTAAGTGAAAACAGGCTTACAAAAAAGTCTAGTGAAATGCTGTTATCATCTGCCCAAATATAAAGCATAACTGGTGTTCACAAACGTGTGCTAAACACAGTATTTAATGCAGTTCACAGCATTTACTTTAAACTGAGCCGTTCTGAGGTGCGGAAAACACCGGATCACAAGCTGATCACCTGAACGAAGTGCATGCTTTGCTTTGAAATGCGCAGCGAAAACAGACTTAATCAAGGAATAAAGTCATATTGGTTTTTTTCGATTTTAGTTCTTATGACAGATTCTGTGCCACTTTAAAGATCTTATATGTTAGAATACGAAGTTTAAATATATTTTAAAAACTGCATGTTACATCCGTAATATCGTTATATTGTTTTATTAATACTTTTGATTTTGAGTGAAATGTTGTCATGAGATTTACTACATTATGCTTTAACTTTACACTAGTTGCATATACTTACTGAGCAATTCAACGAGTAGGTTGCGAGATTGCAGCTGGTTTTTGTGACGTTCGTAGTGTATATATTGTAATTCTCATGTTTCGAAAATACAATTTAGGTTTCCTGTGGACATTTGTGCAACGTAAAGTTGCAGACAGGAATCTTTATTTCTCACATTCTTTTGGCTCATCTTTTCATACTGTTGTTGTCTTGTGATTTTACATGATTCAGTCCAGAGTGATCACATTTAATCTCCATGTAAGGGCCTAAATAACATGTGGTTTCTCTGTGAAACAGGAAGTGTCTATGACTCACTTTAAATAGAGGAAGTCACATGTTTTAAATAAAGAAACATGGGTTTCTTGTTTAATAAACTTAGCCAGTGGTCGGTTTATTTAGTGATCATCAAAGAAAGTTGAATTAGTTTGCAAGCATATTTCAAAACCGATGCGTCTGAATCAGTGTATAGAGAAAATGAATGTATTGTTTTAGGGCACGATATTCATGAGTCTTGAGGGTTCGTGCGCTTGAGGTCTATGGGTGGTCTTTTCCCTGCCAATGCAAATAAATATTCAAAGTCTGTTCCAGCCTCATTCAGGACTGCCAATGTAAATCAAATGAATGCAAATCAGAGGAACATCCAGCAGAAATGGCCCCACACTTCCTGTCTGTTCGTGTCATGCACACAGATACAATCTCTGAATGAAAATGAATTCAAATGTTGTATTTGTTGAGTCCTGTTTCTATTCTGTGACATTCGGGCTGAAACAGGTGATACAAGACAAAATACAGGACTCTCAAAGCATGCTAGGAATGAAACAAGCCAGTGCCTGTTGTTTTATGCATGGATAGTTGACATGAAATAGTTCTTTGGAAGTTACTGTGTCATGTAAAGTGACATGCTATACTTTAAGAGTAAGAAAATTATTATTATTTTGTGATTCACCCATGCTTTTTTTCTCAATGTGTGACTGTTTGGTAAAGCTAAGAATGATTTTATTTCAAGTGTCTTTTATTAATAAAACAAACTGAAGAGATTTGTATGTTGTGTTTCAGTTGCTGAAGCGTGTTTATGGAAATTTCCTTGTGGCACCAGAAGACGGTAAGCCAAATGGTTGCAGTTTTTATTGTTATTTTTACTGTAAGAATTTTGGTTTGACCGTTTGTTGTTGGTTCCTCTCTAAAGGGTACAATATTTCACTGCTCTTTGACCTGGATGTTCTTCCGCCCAACAAAGAGGAGGTGGTCCACCAGGCAGGCATCCTCAAGAGAAACTGCTTTGCTTCCGTCTTTGAGAAGTACTTTAAGTTCCAGGAGGAGGGTCGTGAAGGAGAGAAACGGGCTGTTGTCCATTACAGGGATGACGAGTCTATGTAAGCTGCTTCAACTTTATTCATTAGGACTGCAACTAACAACTATGTTGATAATAATTTCTTCTAGCGTTTATCTATCTGATTAGTTGGGCAAAAGAGCAACTTGCTCTCTTACATTTAATTGAGAAAATATATAATTAAAAATGTGAAAATTCAAGGCTTTATTGAAAACATAAATATATAAGTGTATGTTTAGTTTTGTGTAAAACGGTAAATAGCAATATAAATTTATATAAATATGACTTGAAACATGTTTCAAATTATATATACACTTCCGTTCAGAAACTTGGGATTAGATTTTGTGTTTTTAAAGAAGACTTTTCTACTAATTATGGCTGCAATTATTTGATTAAAAATACAGAAAAAACAGTAATATTGTGAAATATTATTGCAATTTAAAAAAGTGGTTTTCTATTTTAATGTATTTCAAAATAGAATATATTCCTGTGTTGCGAAGCTGAATTTTCAGCATCATTACTCCATTCTTCAGTGTCACACGATCCTTCAGAAATCATTCTAATATGCTGATTTATTATCAATGTTGAAACAGTTGCTGCTTAATATTTTTTTGAAACCTGTGATACTTTTTCAGGATTCTTTGATGAATAAAATGTTAAAAAGAATTTCAAATAGATTCTATTTTATTTAAAATAGAAATCTTTTATAGCAAAATACACTACTGGTCAGTAAATTAAAAATTAATACTTTTATTCAGTAAGGATGTGTTAAATTGATTAAAAAGTGATAGTAAAGACTTATGTGACCACAAAACCAGTCGTAAGGGTCAAAAGCTGAATAAATAAGCTTTCCATTGATGTATGGTTTGTTAGGATAGGATAAACTATTTTGAAAATCTGAAATCTGAGGGTACAAAAATATTGAAATATTGAGAAAATTGCCTTGAGATTTGTCTAAATTAAGTTCTTTATCTGATTAGTTGGGAAAAAGAGCAAAAACTTGTTCTTTTACATTAAATGGGGAAAAATATAATTATAAAGAACTTAATTTAGACAAATTTAAAGACAATTTTCTCATTAATATTTTATCTTAAATATTTTTGCACCCTCAGATTCCATTTTATTCAGCTTTTGACCCTTTTTTTGACCGTTTTTGCTCTTGGCCTAATCATATAAAGAACTTAGTTTAGACAAATTTTCTCAATATTTTGATTTTTGCACCCTCAGATTCCAGATTTCTAAATAGTTTGTCATATCCTTACAAACCAAACATCAATGGAAAGCATATTTATTCAGCTTTTGACCCTTATGACTGGTTTTGTGGTCACATATAAGTCTTACTATCACTTTTCATCAGTTTAACACATCCTTGCTGAATAAAAGTATTCATTTCTTTCAAACAAAGTAAAAAAAAAAACAATTTACTGACCCCAAACTTTGAACGATAATGTATTTTGTTATAAAAGATTATATTTACTTAGCAATGCATATTACTAATCAAAAATTAAGTTTTGATATATTTACGGTAGGAAGTTTATAAAATATCTTCATGGAACATGATCTTTACTTAATATCCTAATGATTTTTAGCATCGAAGAAAAATCAATGAAAAATGTATCCATGCAATGTATTGTTGGCTATTGCTACATATATACCCAAGCTACTTAAGACTGGTTTTGTGGTCCACAAAACCAGTCTTAAGTCGCTGGGGTATATTTGTAGCAATAGGCAAAAATGCATTGTATGGGTCAAAATTATTGATTTTTCTTTTATGCCAAAAGTCATTAGGAAATTAAGTAAAGATCATGTTACATTAAGATTTTTTGTAAAATTCCTACTGTAAATGTATCAAAATGTAATTTTTGATTAGTAATATGCATTGTTAAGATCCTAATTTGGACAACTTTAAAGGTGATTTTCTCAGTATTTTGATTTTTTTGCACCCTCAGATTCCTGATTTTCAAATAGATGTATCTCAGCCAAATATGGTCCTATCCTAACAAACCATACATCAATAGAAAGCTTATTTATTGAGCTTTCATATGTTGCATACATCTCAGTTTTGTAAAATTTTACCTTATGACTGGTTTTGTGGTCCAGGGTCACATATTGTTAGAAATGATTATTTTCTTTTAATCTTTTGTAATCCAGCTCGTATATCTCACCTGTTTGTGTCTTTCTCTCGTTGTTCTCAGGTACATCGAGGCTAAGAAAGACAGAGTAACTGTTGTGTTCAGCACAGTGTTCAAGGATGACGATGACGTCATCATCGGGAAAGTGTTCATGCAGGTTTGTTCATTTGATCACGTTCTCAGGTTCAATCTTGACCATTTCTGTGCTTCCTCTTGCTGTTGAAACACTTGCCCTATGGGTGTTTTGCAATCCAGATGTTTCGTCATGGTTTCGCATTTAAATAACAAGCTTCAAGCACCATACATCAAGCAACACTGTCATTTCTGTATTTACAGAAGGAAATGCTATCATTTAGACCTCAAAAACTTATAAGCTCATTGTTAGAGCTGTATGCTTTTTTTTCCCCATTTTAAGTCATTTTATATCACTGTAACGTATGTACAGCAGTCCCAAAAAGTAGTTAGACAAATAAGCCACAATAGAAAATGGATAAATGTATCAGCATTATTAAAAAATGTGACCCTGGACCACAAAACCATCATAAGTAGCATGGGTATATTTGTAGCAAGAGCCTAAAATACATTGTATGGGTCAAAATTATGCCAAAAATCATTAGTATATTAAGTAAAGATATTTTGTAAATTTCCTACCGCAAATATATCAAAATGTAATTTCTGATTAGTAATCTGCATTGCTAAGAACTTCATTTAGACAACTTTAAATATTAAATATTTTCAATATTTAGATTTTTTTTTGCACCCTCAGATTCCTAATTTTCACATAGTTGTATCTCAGCCATATTGTCATATCTTAACAAACCATACATCAGTAGAAAGTTTATTTATTACACTTATTCAGCTTTCAGACAATGTATAAATCTCAATTTCAAAATATTCACCCTTATGACTGGTGTCACAAATATCAACGGAAATAGTATTTATTTTAAATAAATATATAAGCAAGCACTCATTTCCATCAGCTTGTATCTAATGCAATGACCTTAAGACCTTTTTAAGTAGCCAAAAGTGTCCAAATATGTTTTGAGGGCTACTGTGTATATTAAAAAGTTTTGCTGATGTATAAAAATGTCTAGAAATTTACTTGAAAAGCAGCATTGCATAAGATATTTAAACTTATTTTCATAGACAGTTGTTTTCATAGCAGTGTATTTTATCTTTTTTTTTTTTAGGTATAAAAAGTTCTAATGTCTTAATGCAGTGTTTTTTTTTTTAAGTTAATTTATCTTGTTTTTAAGGATTTTTAGATTTTAACTAAAAACTAAAACCTTAAGACATATTTAAGAATATTATTTCCTCAGTGTTTATGCTGCATTAGTTTGATTAAATAAATACATTAAAAACAGATATATTGATAAATATTATTACAATTAAAAATAAATGTTTTCTGTGGTTTCCAACATGAAATAAAAAAACGTTAATTGACATTTTATCTCAAAACTGAGTTTTTATCTCACAATTTAGATTTTCCCCTCAATTCTGTCTTTTTTTCTGAATTGTGAGGGGGTAAAAAGTCTGAATTGTGATTCATGAACTCACATTTTGTTGAAGAAAAGTCATAATTATGAGATAAAATTTGCAATTGCCTTATTTTGTTGCAGAAACAAATCTTAATAATGAGAGATATAAAATTAAAATCGCAAGATATAATCTTGAAATTGCAAGAAATAAATGCGATTCCGAGAAGAAAAAAAAGTCTGAATTGTGAAATATAAACTATATAAAATATAAAAAGTTGCAATTATCTTATTTTAATTTTTTTAATCTATGGTAGATATAAGATTCCATAGTTTTGTATTTTTCTATATATTTGTGACCCTGGAGCACAAAACTATTCTTAAATAGCACTGGTATATTTGTAGCAATAGCCAAAAATACATTGTATGGGTCAAAATTATCGATTTTTCTTTTATGCCAAAAATCATTAGGATATTAAGTAAAGATCATGTTCCGTAAAGATATTTTGTAAATTTCTTACCGTAAATATATCAAAACCTAATTTTTGATTAGTAATATGCATTCCTAAGCACTTAATTTGGACAACTTTAAAGGTGATTTTTTTTTTTTTTTTTGCACCCTCAGATTCCTGATTTTCAAATAGTTGTAACTTATTCTGCTTTTAGACAATGTACAAATCTCAGTTTCAAAATATTGACCCTTATGACTGGTTTTGTGGTCCACGGTCACAACAGCTTCAATGCAAATGGTATTTATTGCAGAAATCAAATCTGAATAATGTGAGATATAAAATTATAATTGCAAGATAAACTTGAAATTGCAAGAAAGAAAAGCAATTCTGAGAAAAAAATCTGAATTGTGAGATATAAACTAGCACAGGTATATTTGTAGCAACAGCCAAAAATACATTGTGTGGATCAAAATGATATATTTTTTTTCTCTTATGCCAAAAAAACATTAGGATATTACGTAAAGATCATTTATTTTGTAAATTTCCTACTGTAAATATATCAAAACTTAATTTTGGATTAGTAATATGCATTGCGAAGAACTTGATTTGTACAACTTTAAAGGCAATTTTCTCAGTATTTTGATTATTTTTGCACCCTCAGATTTCAGATCTCGGCCAAATATTGTTCTATCCTAACAAATACATCAATGGAAAGCTTATTTATTCAGCTTTCAGATATTGTATCAATCTCAATTTCAAAAAATTGACCCTTATGACTGGTTTTGTGGTCCATGGTCACATTGTATGCAGTTTATTTATTCTGGAAATGTTTGCTTTTTTAATATCCAGTGAATAAAATGCTTTACAAATCATCTAATTTGACCATCTTCACAAATTCACTTGCACAAAATGACCAGGCACCAGAACAGCTGCTGTGTTGTTGTTTTTTTTGACATTCATTATGCTGACAAATCAGACTGATGCCTGTGTTTCTCTGTCTTCAGGAGTTTAAGGAGGGCAGAAGGGCCAGTCACACGGCTCCTCAGGTGTTGTTCAGTCACAGAGAACCTCCTCTGGAGCTGAAGGACACTGACGCCACAGTGGGAGACAACATCGGCTACATCACTTTTGGTTTGTATCATGAGGTCACACAGTCTACACATAAACATTTATTTCAGTGTCTTTACTTGCAAATGACACTTGGAAAGTGTTCATTTCAGACCCTGGTTGAACACTATTATCAACCTTAGCTGCTAGTTAAATATAGAGTCTTGTTAGGTTCACTTGGTGGCGCCTTGTACGTTAATTTGTATGTTACGAGGCCAGAACAAAGCTCTGCTGCTTACCTGTGACAGGTGCACTGTGTATTTGCATTTGGATCAAGAGAGCAAACACCCATCTTCTCTTCATGGCGGTTATACAAACCTCTTAATGAATATAAAAAAGCACCACACCCTTTTATCAAAGCCAACAACATTTACCAGTGCTTCTGCTCTTCAGTTTTTCATGCAACCAGGAAGTTACTACTTACTAAGTGCTTATTTAGTTCAGTTTTATTTCTTCATTTCACTCTGGTAACCTGCAGCAAGAAATGCAGAGCAGGAGTAACTGAAAAACGTTTTAATGTTAACCTCTTGTTACAGAAGATTTTATTCTCGGAAAAATGCATTTAGTTACTAGAATCGATCTTACACCTTTACTATTACACATGGGCATCCGTTATAGTTTAGATGTCATCGATTTTTATATATATAGAATATCAATGCATAAATAGCAGCTACTCTGAAAATGACTATTAAGTTTTTTATAACTTAATTCTTGTAATTTTGGCTTTATTTTTCTCTAAATATTTAATTTTATTCTTGAACTATTTTGACTTTATTCTGAAACATTTTGAATTTATTTTCAAAATAGTTTGACTATAGTCTCATAATTTTTACTTTATTCTTAATATTTTGACTTCTAATTTCAACTTTATCCTCGAAACATTTCAATTTTGTTCTCAAAATGTTTCAACTAAATTCTTGTAATTTTGGCTTTATTTTTGTATTTGGCTTTATTTGTTAAATATTTTGACTTTTCTCTAAATATTTAGATTCTATTCTTGAACTATTTGACTTTATTCTCGAAACATTTTGACTTTATTTTCAAAACTTTTGATTTTATTTTCAAAACATTTGACTTTATTTTCAAATCATTTTGACTTTGTTCAAATCATTTTGACTTTATTTTCAAATCATTTTGACTTTATTTTCAAAACATTTCGACTTTATTTTCAAAACATTTCGACTTTATTTTCAAAACATTTCGACTTTATTCTCTAAATATTTTGACTTTTCTCAAAACATTTCGACTTTATTCTCATAATTTTTTTACTTTATTCCTAATATTTTGACTTTTCCTAATTTCAGCTTTTTTCTCAAAACATTTCAACTTGGCTTTTTTTTTTAAATATTTTGATTTTATTCTTGAACTATTTTCACTTTATTTTCAAAACAATTTGACTTTATTTTCAAAACAATTTGACTTTATTTTCAAAACAATTTGACTTTATTTTCAAAACATTTTTACTTTATTCTCAAAATATTTCGACTTCTCAAAACATTTCAACTTTGTTCTCAAAACGTTTCAACTAAATTCTTGTAATTTTGGCTTTATTTTTGTATTTGGCTTTATTTGTTAAATATTTTGACTTTTCTCTAAATATTTAGATTCTATTCTTGAACTATTTGAATTTATTCTCTAAATATTTGGACTATTCTCGAAACATTTTGACTTTATTTTCAAAACTTTTGATTTTATTTTCAAAACATTTGACTTTGTTTTAAAAAATTGTGACTTTATTTTCAAAATTTTGACTTTATTTTAAAAAAAATTTGACTTTTCAAAACATTTCAACTTTATTTTCAAAATATTTCAACTTTATTTTCAAAACATTTCATCTTTATTTTCAAAAACATTTTGACTTTATTTTCAAAACATTTCGACTTTATTATCTAAATATTTTGACTTTTCTCAAAACATTTCGACTTTATTCTCATAATTTTTTACTTTATTCTTAATATTTTGACTTCTCCTAATTTCAGCTTTTTTCTCAAAACATTTCAACTTGGCTTTATTTTTTTAAATATTTAGATTTTATTCTTGAACTATTTGCACTTTATTTTCAAAACATTTTTACTCTATTCTCAAAACATTTTGACTATTCTCGAAACATTTCGACTTTATTCTTGAAACATTTTGACTTTATTCTCAAAATATTTTGACTTAATTTGCATAATTTTGACTATTCTCGAATCATTTAGAATTTATGTTCAAAACATTTCAACTTTATTCTCATAATTTCCACTTTATTCTCGTAATTTTGACTTTATTCTCCAAATATTTGGACTATTCTTGTAATTTAGTACTTTTTCTGTATTTTTGATCAAATAAATACAGCATTGATGAGCGTAACAGACTTTGTTAATCCCAAACTTTGTACAGTATAAATGTTACCCAAATTACAGTAGGTTTCTTATTATATTTCAAATATAAATACTGAAATCTTTTTTCCAACAGTGCTGTTCCCTCGACACACCAACGCCAACACCAGAGACAACACCATCAACCTCATCCACACCTTCCGGGACTATCTGCACTACCACATAAAGTGCTCCAAGGTGAGACCTCAGAAACACCTCTTTATCCAACATGAAGGGACAAATGAGGCCCTTGAGTTTGTAAGAAGCTTAGTAATATGCTTCTCAGTTTGCACACTTGTCATTTAATCATTTGGCCCTTTTTGTGGTCAGGTGAAACATTTGACAACTTCCACAAAGTTAATGTCTAATCTGGGGAGTGTAGATGTTTTTTCACACTCATGCGTGTTTGTTTTTTCTCATTTAAGGCTTACATCCACACTCGCATGAGGGCCAAGACCTCAGACTTCCTCAAGGTACTCAACCGAGCTCGCCCGGACGCTGAGAAGAAAGAGATGAAAACAATGTCGTAAGTGTTGTTTCACAATCATTAGGAATTCACACTATATGTAACCGCACAACGTCAATCCAGGTCTTTAAATCTCTTTCTCATGGGCTTTTTTCCAATAGAGGCGTTGATTTGCAGTGATGTTGGTGCACATCTTTGGGTTTTATTTGACATCAGAGACGTGTTCTTGCAAAAGATTAATTTGTGATTTGAATGTGTGAGAATCTTCATTAATTACGCTGAGGTGTTGCGCCATCCGCTATCTCTTTAGTTTTCAAATGTACTTTAGCTGGTTGTTGTTTGAGCTCGTTTAGACTGAAACTTGGCCAATCGTTGCTGATACTACTTTCAGAAGTCAAAGGCTCTTTTTTCTAGTAGATTAGAAATTGATTTTTATCAATAGCATGGAAGACTTTTGAAATAGACCTACCATGATGAATTAGTTTTCATTGATGTGAGTGCTTTTTAACTTTTAATGACTTCCTAGTGAAGGTCAACACTACACATAATTCTGAAGAAAGAGCCACCAATTGGAGAAGTTGCAGTTGCAATTGAAAAAGAGATTAGCAATAGCCACCTACTCCCATAATGCATTGCAAATGCATTGCATCTTAAATGATATATTTTAATATGTTGCAATAAACCTCTGAAATATCATATGTTATACTTATATGATCCTTTATAAATAATTTAAGTGCACAGTTATGCAATTCTGCCTTTTCAGTTGAACTTTTCATAGATATTAGTTATTAATCAAATGTATGATGCTGTTTTAGTGGCACATAAAAAAAAGATTATGAGATTAACGTCATAATATTTGGAGAAAATGGTCAATTACAAGAATAAAGTCGAAATCTTTTGAGAATTGACAATTTATTCACATAAATACAGTGATCTGACTCACCACATTTAAAGAGCGTGAAAAATACATTATTGTAAGTTTGTATTTTGCCTTAAAATTGACAGATTTTGACATCTGAGACTATTTTTTTTTATATTAAATGTGCCAAAAGCACAAAGCTTATTGCTATTATTGGGTGGCTGGCATGCTAAAAATAATGAATACAGTTGAAGACGTGAAATATTATTTCCAAACATACTGTGATATTTAGACTTATTCACATAATTTCAAATTTATTCTTGTAATTTTTGTTGGCTTTCTCAAAATATTTTGACTTTATACTTCGACTTTGTTCTTGAATCATTTTGACTATATTGTTGCAATTTTTTACTTTATTCTCGAAACATTTCGCCTTTATTCTCGAAAAACATTTTGACTTTATTCTCGAAAAATATTTTGACTTTATTGTTAAAATATTTAGACTATATAATTTTTTACTTTATTCTCTTTATTTTGACTTCTTCTAATTTCAGCTTTATTCTCGAAACGTTTCAACTTAATTCTTGTAATTTTGGCTTTATTCTGGAAACCTTTTGACTTTATTCTCAAAATATTTTGACTTTATTCTCACAACATTTTGACTTTATTCCTAAAATATTTTGGCTTTATTTGGCTTTTTTTTCTCAAAACATTTAAAAATATTTTGACTTTTTTCTTATAATTTTGCCTGTTCTTGAAATATTTAGACTTTTCTCGTAATTTTAACTATTCTGGTAATTTTGACTTTTCTCAAAACATTTTAACTTTAATCTCGTAATTTTGACTTTATTGTCAAAATATTTAGACTTTTCTTGTCATTTTGACTTTATTCTCGAAACATTTTGACTTTATTCTCAAAATTTTTACTTTATTCTCAATATTTTGACTTGTCGTAATTTCAAAATTATTCTAGAAACATTTCGACTTAATTCTTGTCATTTTGACTATTCTTGAAATATTTTGACATCTCTAAATATTTAGATTTTATTCTCAAAACATTTTTACTTTATTCTCAAAATATTTTGACTTTATTCTCATAATTTTGGCTTTATTCTCGTAATATTTCAACTTTATTCTCAAACCAACTTAATTCTCGTCATTTTAACTTTATTCTCGAAATGTTTCATCTTTTTTCTCAAAATTTCTAGATTTTTACTCATTTAACATGGTACTAAATGCCATTGTACAAATTCAGATGAAATCTTTAAAGATTTTTCTTTTAAAATATCTCTGGAAAAATGCATTTTATTTTATTTTGTTATTTTTTCCATAACCAAACAACTAGTCACTGTTGTCCAGTGTTTATAAAGAACAAAACAAACACCTCTTGGTTGTAATTCAGTACTTAGAAATTCAGAAACTAGTTTTCCTCAATAAGTTAATATTTGCACAGTAAAAACAACCTCCTTAGTCAAAGATTTCCCAATGACTGGAACATGAAGTGCTTCTGTGTGTCGTCAGACTTAAAAGATTTCTGGATAACACTTTTCAGGAAGTTTTCATTAGTTACCAGTTAATAAATTAGGTATTTTGAACCTACAATGAGCCACCACTTATAAAGCATTTATTAATATAGGTTAATATCTATTTCCACATAATGTTGATTATTAATTCATGTTTGTTCATAGTACATTAGCTAATGTTTATTTATAACTTGAAATATTAAAAAAACATCATTATTTGCAAAAGTAATAAAAAGGTCCCATCAGGTGACATTTGTTAATGCATTGGACAATGAACAATGCATTTGTTACAGTATACAACTATCCATTGCTAGTTAATGTCAGCAAAAGTCCATTAAATAATACATCATGTGTTTTTTGTACATTGCGATATTGAGTATACAGCTATATTTATTCCACTGTTTTGACCTGTGAATATGAATGTAACCCTCTCATGTTCTGTCCAGGGGCAAGACCTTCTCCCGTTAAGGACGTGATGTGCAATCACGAGACCAGCATCCGTGGACTCCATCATACACCTCTGGCCAGTGATGTCGATCTGTAATTTGCACCGCAACAGGGAGACGAATAATATCGCTTTGCATTTATAGGATAAATGTAATTTGTATGTCGGATAAACGGTTTTTTGATACGCTCTTATGTTTCATTGCGTAGCTCTGTTGTCTGACAGTGTTTTATTGACATTAGTCATGCAGTATTTTCCCTTTCCTCTTTCCTTTTGCCTTCTTTGTTTCGCCAAATGCATCAATATTGGACATCATGAAATGGTCATGAATAAACCCGTCTTCTATACAAGAGATTCTGTGTATGTTATTTGGGGTAAAATGACTGTATGCATGCAAAAGTTTGGGGTCAGGATGATTTTATTAATATTCATGCATCAAAAATACAGTAGATGCAGTAATATTATTACAATTCTAATAACTGTTTTCTATTTGAATATATTTATAATATAATATGATTTTTAAGCATTATTACTCCAGTTTTCAGTGTCACTTGTCAGAAATGATTTTAATATGCTGATTTGCTGCTCAAAACAACCAACCAAACAAATGAAAACAAAAAAAACAGTATTATCAATGTTAAACTTAACATAAATCTTTTGCAATATTATAATTGTCCTATTGTCACTTTTGGTCCATCCTTGATAAATGTACTATTTTCTTTCAAAAACAAGCATTCTGTCTGACTCAACTTTTGATTGTTAACATACATTATAAAAACACCCACAATAAGCAGAAAATGAAGCTCATACATGTTTTAAATGTGGCACAGGAGATTAAAAAATAGTCATGGTCATCAAAGAAAAATGAAGCAGTAAAAAGAAAAAGAAATACAAAGAAAAACCACTAATGCTGTAAGATTGGGATGAGATGCAGCAATAGAAAGTCACTCGTTTTTATTCAAATCATCTTGAGAAGCCTCCTCCTCCTCCTCCTCATTGTGTTCAGCAGGTTACTCCAGTTTCCTCCATGAACTCGTCTTCCTCTACATCAGATGTTCTGCTAACTCCTCTTATTTTGTAAACGCCTTTTCCATCGCTAACTCCAGTTATTTTCCCCACTCTTCTTGCTCATCTTTTGCCTTTTCCATCACCAACTCCATTTCTAACTCCAGTTATTCTCCCCACTCCTCTGGCTCATCTTCCCATATATCCAACTCTAACTCCAGTTTTTCTGCCAACTCCTCTTGCTCATCTTTCCACTTCTCCATCGCTAACTCTGCTTGTTTTCCCCATTCCTCTTGCTCATCTCTTTCCTTTTCCATCGCTAACTCCAGTGCTAACCCCATTTGTTCTGCTGCCTCCTCTTGCTCATCTTTCCACATCTCCATCGCTAACTCTGCTTGTTTTCCCCATTCCTCTTGCTCATCTCTTTCCTTTTCCATCGCTAACTCCAGTGCTAACTCCATTTGTTCTGCTGCCTCCTCTTGCTCATCTTTCCACTTCTCCATCGCTAACTCTGCTTGTTTTCCCCATTCCTCTTGCTCATCTCTTTCCTTTTCCATCGCTAACTCCAGTGCTAACCCCATTTGTTCTGCTGCCTCCTCTTGCTCATCTTTCCACATCTCCATCGCTAACTCTGCTTGTTTTCCCCATTCCTCTTGCTCATCTCTTTCCTTTTCCATAGCTAACTCCAGTGCTAACCCCATTTGTTCTGCTGCCTCCTCTTGCTCATCTTTCCACTTCTCCATCGCTAACTCGGCTTGTTTTTCCCATTCCTCTTTCTCATCTCTTGCCTTTTCCATCGCTAACTCCAGTGCTAACCCCATTTGTTCTGCTGCCTCCTCTTGCTCATCTTTCCACTTCTCCATCTCTAACTCTGCTTGTTCTCCCCATTCCTCTTGCTCATCTCTTGTCTTTTCCATCGCTAACTCTGCTTGTTCTCCCCATTCCTCTTGCTCATCTCTTGTCTTTTCCATCGCTAACTCTGCTTGTTCTCCCCATTCCTCTTGCTCATCTCTTGCCTTTTCCATTGCTAACTCCAGTGCTAACCCCATTTGTTCTGCTGCCTCCTCTTGCTCATCTCTTGCCTTTTCCATCGCTAACTCTGCTTGTTCTCCCCACTCCTCTTGCTCATCTCTTGCCTTTTCCATCGCTAACTCCAGCGCTAACCCCATTTGTTCTGCTGCCTCCTCTTGCTCATCTTTCCACTTCTCCATCGCTAACTCTGCTTGTTCTCCCCACTCCTCTTGCTCATCTCTTGCCTTTTCCATCGCTAACTCCAGTGCTAACCCCATTTGTTCTGCTGCCTCCTCTTGCTCATCTTTCCACCTCTCCATCGCCAACTCCAGTTGTTCTCCCCACTCCTCTTGTTCTTCTTTTGCTTTTTCCATCGCTAGCTCCATTTGTTCTGTCAAATCCTCTTCAAAAACGTGGTTGTTGTGATTAGGATTTTGCTCAAGTTCACTCTGAGAGATGACTTCGTCCTCTATTTCTTGCGTGATGATGATGGCTTTCTTGAGTCCAACAGAAGGTGAAGGAGCTGGAGACAGAAAGCTGGAGGTTAGAGTCAGTCTTTAAAGGGATAGTTCACCCAAAAATGAAAATTTGATGTTTATCTGCTTACCCCCAATGCATCCAAGATGTAGGTGACTTTGTTTCCTCAGAAAAACACAAACAAAGAATTTTAATGAAAACCGGTGCAGTCTGCCAGCCTTATCATGGGTGTGGATGGGCACCAAACCTTTAAAAGTAAACAAAAACATGCACAGACAAATCCAAATTCCACCCTGCAGCTCGTGATGATACATTGATGTCTTAAGACACGAAACGATCGTTTTTTGTGAGAAACTGAACAGTATTTATATCATTTTTTACCTTTGATACACAGCCACGTCCATCTGTCATGAGCACGAGTTTGGCATCAGTCACGTCACATGAGCACGCGCTTCTGGCGTAGTATACGCAAACGCCGTAAGGGGAAATCAGTGAAAAGTCCCAGATGAGTTTGTGCAAGCAAACGTAATCTTTTAGCTTTAAATCGGTTCAAACAATCAGGATACGCGCAAGTAATTACCATTTTGAATAGCCGCTATACCCACAATCTCTGTGCACTGTGGAAACAATGAGTGTAGTATTCATGCGACAGATCGCTTCCGGCGTTTGCGTATTCTACGACAGAAGCGCGTGCACATGTGACGTGACTGATGCCAAACTCGTGCTCAGGAGAGATGGACGTGGCTGTGTATCAACGGTAAAAAATTATATAAATACTGTTCAGTTTCTCACAAAAAACGATCGTTTCGTGTCTTAGGACGTCAATGTATCGTCACGAGCCACAGGGTGTAATTTGGATTTGTCTGTGCATGTTTTTGTTTACTTTTAGAGGTTTGGTGCCCATCCAGCTCCATGATAAGGCTGGCAGACAACACCGGTTTTCATTAAAAATCTTCGTTTGTGTTTTTCTGAGGAAACAAAGTCACCTACATCTTGGATGCATTGGGGGTAAGCAGATAAACATCAAATTTTCATTTTTGGGTGAACTATCCCTTTAAGACATTAAACCCTTGTGCGACCTTATGGACATTTTTGTCCATTTCAGTTTTGTTTTTCGTTATAAGTGTGCCTGTGTTAATGCCAAATGCATAAATCTTGGCTCAGGTGTGTATTTTTATTGAAATTTTAATATTTCACCCTCTTTTCCTTCAAAAAATTAATTTTACCCTCTATACGAAATATACTCACACTCAGGACATTAAGGACACAAATGTCCACATTGAAACCCATTAAAACTGCTATTTTTTTTTAACCCAGAGCCATTTGACTATAAAATGATGCAATATTTGCTATAGGCATTCATTCTATCGGCAAGGCTTCAGATATTAATTTTTTACCATATTTTACTAGATTGTGCCATTTTTTTTTTCCAAATTTGGCATATAAAATAAATACTTTTTTTTTGCGTTTTCTGCTTATGCATATTATAGTCTATTATAGAGTCAATTGGAAAAATAATGCAGCTATAATTGTGTGGTTATGTTAGTAAATATGTCAGAGTGTGGTTTGCATGTGTTTACTGAAAATTTTATATGTGTAATTAGTTTGAACAAAAATTATATTGTAATCGCAATCAAAAATCCCACTCATATGAGTCACACCCTTGGCAGGGTCATAGGGCCATGTGAAAACTATGAATAAGGTCAAAGAAGGTTAATGAGCTTTGAGGATTTTTCTTTTTCACCCAAACACACATCTTAATCCTTGATTGCACTTTTTCATTTGTTATTGTTTTTGTACAGAGATAAAAGATGAGCTTGAATTTGATGTAGAAGTTCAGACGTCCCTAAACACATTGTTTTTGTTTTCACCACAAGAAAATGCTGATTGTTTAGTCTGGTAGATTTTTTTTTAGTTTGAGTGTTCGCACAGCCAAACAGGTGTTCACACAGCAAAACCTGTACATATTTGGTGCTTGAGGGCTTGGTCATTTCATTGCTTGCGAGATGAAGAGACGTTACTCAGCAGAGGAAGCTCTGGAGCTAGTGCTGCCCACTGACAGTGAGCATTATGTAAAGAATCCGCTTTTAAAGCATTACAATTCTGAAAATGAATGAATGTTTGGTAATTATGAATAGAAGAGATGTTAATTGATATTAATATAGGCTATAACATTTCTATGACAGTTTTTTGACATTATGGACCTAAGTGTTAGTTTTTTTTTTTAATCTAACACTATATAAAAATATAAATGCCTCAAAATGAATGTTGTTGTTTTTCACTGATACACCCAAGAAGCTAATAAAAAAAAAACTGCTTAGCATTTAGTATATTGAAATTGCCAACTATTTTTCATTTTTTCATAAAAAAACACCTGTGGCATTATGTAAACAAACCATCATTTAAAGTAAGGATGCACCAATCCGTACAGAGACGTAAATCTCTGACAAGCTACGCCATATCGAGCTTAATATCGCATTGATATTTAGCGCGATATGGCGTAGCTTGTCAGAGATTTACGTCTCTGTGTATCAATTGCCGCTCCAGCGGAACCTGAGCGGAACGCACGTGATGGAGATTTACTACTAATCAAAGCACCGGCTTCATTGACTAAACGCGCCTCACAATATCGTTCGATATATTGCACAGCCCTAATATACAGTACAGTATTACTGTACTGATGTTTTGAGCACAGCCCTATTTAGAGAGCCCCTTTTATAGTGATAAAAATATTACTAATTCTATTGTTTGAGTCCTGAACTAAACATAAATGCAATTAAAACTTTGAATAATGCATTATTTGACTTATTAATGACATTGTTACTTATTACGTAAGTAACTGGATGCCTACAATGAGGTGATGGACCCGAGGGGCTCTTAAATGCCTTGTTCCAGGTGCCCTTTTTATACTTTGAGCACCTGCCCCTTTAAAGGTTTCTGCACGGCCCTGGTGGTAAATGCCATCAGGTGCGTGATTTCACGTTGAGCCGTATATACTACACACAGCCGTTGTTCACTGACGAGCTGCGCACATTCACACTGATAATGAACATTGATTTGCGCAGCTCGTCGGTAAACAACGGCTGTGTGTAGTAATATACAGCTCAACGTGAAATCACGCACCTGCTGGCATTTACCGCTGATTACAGAACCGGCTTTACTGACAAAACGCGCAAGCACGATCGGCCGATAAGAATCGGTGCATCCCTAATTTAAAGGGTTACAATTCTGAAAAATAATTGTAATTATTTTTAATTACAATTTGGTATCTATGGATAGATACCAAATCCATATCTATGGTATGGTATCTATGGATAGAAGATGCTGGTTAAAAAATCGACATCAGTGAAAGTGGGAAAAAATATTAACAAAACATATTTGTATGACATTTTTGTCCATTTTGCACCAATGTGTAACTTTTTTTTTTTTTTTTGAACGCACAAGGGTTAACGTTACACACACCTCACCTCTCCCGTATATTGATAGCGGCTCCCTAAAGGAATTTACCGCAGGCTAATAATGAGTTGATTTCTGTCGTTTTTACCTGTTAAAATGCGTTCAAAGCGTCTCCTCCTGTATGCGACTCCTTGCAGTCTGATTTGGGTAGCCTACTATTATTTCTTGAGACTTTCAGTTTCGGTTCACGAATAACGGGTTCGGTCATTCTAAGTTTCGAATCAGATACATACTGCAGTTTGAGAAAGTAATTTTGGAAGTGAATTTTTGAAAAATATTTTTAATACGATGTGTTTAAATTTCAATACATTAAATCGCACCATCTCAAGCTAAATTAACACATTTTAATATTATATTATAATAAATATTATGAGATATGGTTATATCTTCAGAACAGCAAGGGTGAAGTTTTAGTTAAATTTTGACAATATAAGGTCATGAAGCTGTAAAGCCCTTTCTTTGAGAATTTAATGCTGATATTTACAAATAACCACTTTTCACTTATTTGTAGGCTACTTTGGGCAATAAACGCATTCATGCTAATACAGTCAAAAATGAAAACAGAGATGGCTAAAAAGCACACAAGTGGCAACTGTTTTGTAGAATGACCCTTTTGTTTTTCAATAAATGATTGTTTTCAGACATACTGTATGTGAGCAGGGCGTAGCCATCATTTTAGAAGTGAGAAGAACAGAAATGTAATTATATATGTACAGTCATGGACAAAATTGTTGGCACCCTTGGTAAATATGGGCAAAGAAGGCTGAAAAAATAAATCTGCACTGTTTCTCCTTTAGCTCTTTTAGTCAAAAATTCTGCAAAATTCAAACATTTCATTAAAGTTAAACAATTTAAAGTGAGGTGGAATATAACTTTATGAAAAAATGTTTTTCTCAAATACACCCTGGCCACAATTATTGGCACCCTTATAAATTCTTATGAGTAAATTATCTCCTAAATATATTTCCATTTCCAATTTTTTAGCACACCAAGGTGACTGGAAACATGATGTTGTCCAGTTATGACGTCTTGGTGCACAGATGAATAAATATTAGTAACACAAAGCCCAAACCAACCTAAAGTGGCTTTAAGAAAATACTTAAAACATAATTAAGAAGTTTTAATGGACTGGAGATGTTAAAAATCTGCTTGAAACATAATGTGTGTCAATATTGTCTTAATGTGCAGCAAAGAACAAATACTCTTCAAAGATCACAGATGGAAAATTGTAGAATTCAGTTGAATTTTAGTGTCAGGAAAAAATATTAAAAATAAAGGAAAACTGCACCTCCATCACAAGAAGTCATTTCAGACACTGTTCAAGAAACAAAGCATCTGCTCCATATTAATTTACCATACTGGAACTTCAGCCAGGACTGGCTTTTATTGCCATATGAAATGAGAATTTTTCTTTTTTTTGGAGCTAGAACACATTAAATGTTTGGTGCACACAGGGATAAAAAAGTGCCTCATATCCACATTTAAATATATCACCAGATGTTCTTTTTTGTGGACCTAATTTTATACCAAAGGTCCTAGACATCTTGTTCAGATACATGCCATCATGTTTTATATCAAATACCAACAGATAAAAAAAGGTATAACTAACTTGCTCAGTTAGAAATATTATAATGGGTCATTTTTTGATCTTCCATCACCACATTGATTCAAAACAAACATCAAAATCAACACAAAAACTAGCCACTGAACACAAAATCAAGATTCTGCCATAACCATCCCAATTCCCTGACCTGAATCCTCTGGAAAATGAGTGGGACCAACATTTAAAGGATCTGGAGAAATTCTGTATGGAGGAATAGTCTAAAATCACTTGCCATATATTCTCAAACCTCATCAGGCATGAAGGGGGGAAAAATCAGAGCTGTTTTTCATACAAATGGAAGTTGCAGAAAGTTTTGAATACAAGGGTGCCAATAATTATGGCCAGGGTGTATTAGAGAAAACCATTTATTTCATAATATTATATTCCCCCCACTTAATTTTTTTTTTTACTTTTAATGAAATGTTTGAATTTTGCAGATTTTTTGACTAAAGATCAACAGGAGAAACAACGCAGATTTATTTTTACAGCCTTCTTTGCCCATATTTACCAAGGGTGCCAACAATTTTGTCCATGACTGTATATTACAAAAAAACATTTCTGTAATTTATACCAGTCAAAAGTAAGATTTTAGGCTGGCAAAAGCAGTACTGTTGTGAAATATTTTTACTATTTGAAATTGAATTGACACTTTTGGTCCATCCTTGATGAATGTATTATTTTCTTTCAAAAACAAATATTCTGACTGACCTACATTATAAAATAACACTGAGCAGAAAATGAAGCTCATACATGTTTTAAATGTGGCACAGGAGATTGAAAAAACAGTCATGGTCATCACAAAGAAAAATGAAGCAGTAAGAAGAACATAAAGAAAGACAAAGAACCACTAATGCTGTAAGACTGGGATGAGATGCAGCAATAGAAAGTCACTCGTTCTTCTACAAATCATCTTGAGAAGCCTCCTCCTCCTCCTCAGGTTAATTCTGTTCCTCCATTAACTCATCTTCCTCTACATCAGATGTTCTGCTAACTGCCTCTTATTTTGCAAACGCCTTTTTCACCGCTAACCCCATTTGTTCGGCGGTCTCCTCTTCCTCATCTTTCAACTTCTCCATGTCTAACTCCAGTTGCTCTCCCCAGTCCTCTTGTTCACTTTTGCTTTTTCCATCGCTGACTCCATTTGTTCTTTCAACTGCTCTTTCTCCCCACCAACATGGTTGTTGTGATTAGTAGGATTTTGCTCAACTTCGCTTTGAGAGACCACTTCTCTTGCGTGATGATGGTCCGACAGAAGGCGGAGGAGCTGGAGACAGAAAGCTGGAGGTTAGAGTTAGTCTTTAGTAATTTATTAGGGCATTTGCAGACATCTCATCTCTCCCGGAATGTCCGGGAGTTCTCTTTCAAACAATCGCTCGGTATCTCACTATGGGAAACGCCCCCAGGCGTGATAGACTATGGAAGCACCAATTACACCACGTCTGTCCGGAGGATAGACCAATCACAGCTCATACAAGGAGCCCACCCCTCTCCCTATAAATACAGCTGTGATCCCCAAAAACGGCATTCTTGTTCTCTTCCCCGTGAGGACTTTCCATCAGCACCTAGGCTGCGCTGCTTCAGTTCCTAAACGTGCCGTCAAGGTCGACGTTGCCGAACGCAGTGTAGTCAAATAAATCTGTTACGGATTCTCTGCTCGTTACTGAGTTTTTATTTGCCTGGTTAGAAAATCTGTTGCGGATTTTCGGCTCGTCACTGAGCTCTTTGCATTACTGTTATTAGTGGTGTTTCCTATCCTAGCTAACGCGTTAAGGCGAGCTGAGTTTAGGAGATTTTGACTCACCATGTCGGTGTCCAAAGTCGCTGCGGAGAAGGGAAAGGAGGCCCCTTCGCGCTCATGTCCGGCAGCATGTGGATTTATGATCTCGGGCAGGGATCCGCATCCGATGTGTATCGCATGCATGGGCGTAAAGCATGCTCAGGCTGCGCTGGCGGATGCGGAAAGTTGCCCGCACTGTCGGGTAATGCCGGCCAGGATTCTAGAGAGAAGGCTTCGAGTGGCGGCATCTTCCAAAGACGATCCGGTTCTCTCCGCTGTCCCTCATTCCGTTAAGGGGGCCCAACCTTCTCCCCCGCGTGATCTTTCTTCGTGGGGAGATATAATGGATTCGGAGTCTCCGGAGTTTGCACCGCTTTTCGACCAGCAGCTGCTGGCGGGCGGCGATGAGGTTGAGGGAGATGAAGAGGAGGATGAGGAGATGCTAGCTCGCCTCCTCCGAGACGAGCCGGATGATGAGGAAGATGATGCTATCCTGTCGGCAGCCCAAACATCCAGGCCAGTGAGTGTGCAAAGTGGCGATATGGCATCGACGGTGGGGGATTGCGACTTAGTTGAGGTCTGTAAGCGTGCAGCAGCTAAGCTTGACATCCCTTGGCCCGTAACTCCTGGGGATCCGGGAGTTAAACGAGATATCTATGACGGGAAAAGGCTCCCGTCCCGCCTTCCCACGGCAAAACAACTGCTCCCCGCTTTGCCGGCGTGCATAGCAGAGATGAAGCGCTCATGGGATAAACCTTTTTCTCATCGCGTGCCCGTCAAGGGCTACTCGTCTCTTGATGTGAGTGAAATGGAGGGGCTTGGGCTCTCTAACCCTCCCACGGTCGAGCAGTCAGTGGCCCACCACCTGCATCCGAACAGGCGGACCACTCTCTCATCGGCCAGCCCCTCCCTCCCTGGGAAAATGGAACGCTTTACCGCTTCCATGTACCAGAAGATTTATAAGTCATCTGCGTTAGCGGTGAGGGCATTGAATGTCACGTCCTTGTTGATGGCTTACCAAGCTGAATTATTGGAGGAGCTGGGCACGCAGCTCGATGCCGGAAATCCAAACCCGGCGGTCTGGGAGGAGATCTGCAACATTACAGATCTCAATCTGCGCACCTCACGTGGTGCGGTGCAAAGCAGCGGCCGTTCCATGGCTCTCGCTGTCGCGGGCGAGAGGTCGCTGTGGTTAAATCTGTCGAGTATTGGTGACAGGGAGAAACTGGATTTTCTTGACGCTCCTGTAGACTCGACTGGGCTGTTCGGCCCGGCCGTCGCGGCGATGAGACAGAGGTGCGACCTCCAGAAGAAGGAGGGTGAGGCGTTCGACATCTGTCTGCCTCGTAAAAGAGCTTCCCGTCCTCCTGTTCCCCCTCGGCCTGTTCCTCCGACACAGAACAGGAGGTTTTTGAATGCGTCCAGAACTGCAAAACCCCAGAGCACCGAGCAGCCAGCCCGCCCCCCTGCTGTTCCGAATGCTAAACCGTGGGGAAAGCAGTCATTCGCGGCAGCGGCCGCAAAGTCCAGGTCCGTTAACCCTTCCAGCAAAAAGAAGAGGGACACCTAGGACACAGGCTCCGCAGGGGAGGGATGGGCAGCACCTAGGGTTTTCTGCGATGTCCTCTCCCGAGTCCACCACGTCTGTTCTCCCACCCGCGAAGAAGCGGAGGATGTGGATTTTGGACGGAGAAACGGTTCTAAGTTGTGTTCAGGCCAGTTCAGTTTCCCCTCAACACACAAAGTTCCGTGGATTGCTGACAGCAATTCCACATGTTCAAGGGCTGAGAACGCAACCATCAAACAAATGTGGTGTGCGGAGTTCAAGCACAAGTTCACAAGTGTATTGTCACAAAGCACTTCAGCCCCTGGGTTCACAGTCAATAAAAACACCCCTGTCGCATCCAGGCTCAATGCCGAGGGCGCAGGGAGACAAAAACATGATAATATCAAAGAACCAAGAGATAATTCGGTCTCTGAGCCACACAGATCATGGCCGTTTTTCTCTCTGTCCACTAGATGGCGCCAGCGCTCCATCTATGGAATCGGTTCATCCTTTGGCTCTTCATCAGGAGGCATGGAGAGAGTGTTCTCCGCACCCGTGGGTCCTTACGACTGTAACCAGGGGTTACAGGCTTCAGTTCGCTGTAAAACCCCCTCCTTTCAACGGGGTTATAGCGTCTGCAGCAAACGGGGATTCAGCTCGGGTGTTAGAAGCGGAAATATCCTCCCTTCTAGAGAAAAGAGCTATAAGACGAGTTCCAGTGGGGGAAACTCAGAGGGGTTATTACTCCCGTTATTTTCTAATTCCAAAGAAAGACGGGGGACTGCGCCCGATACTGGATCTACGTGCTCTAAACAAGCACTTAAGGGAGTACAAATTCAGGATGCTCACAGTCGTGGCTCTCACTCGTTCAATCCGCCGGGGAGATTGGTTTGCCACGGTCGATCTCAAGGATGCGTACTTTCATATAAGCATCTATCCGGCGCACAGGAAATATCTCAGGTTTTCCTTTCAGAACGAAGTGTACGAATTTGTTACTCTCCCGTTCGGGCTCAGCCTCGCTCCACGGGTGTTCAGCAGATGCATAGAAGCAGCATTATCTCCTCTGAGACACAGGGGTCTCAGAATATCTGCTTATTTGGACGATTATCTGATCTGCGCTCATTCGAGGGAGCGCGCGGAGCGAGACATAGAGATACTCACGTCTCATCTCACGAATCTGGGGTTCAGGATCAACTTTGCCAAAAGCCAGCTGATCCCGTCCCAGGAGATAGAGTATCTAGGCTTGCGAATAGACTCGGTAGAATATCGCGCTATGCTCTCGAAAAGGAGGATAATGGCGTTTTATCAGTGCCTAGCCCAGTTTCGCGTGGGAAACCTGGTCTCGTACAGGACCTGTCTCCGCCTTATGGGCATGATGGCTTCGTCTCTGTCTGTGGTTCCGCTGGGCTTGCTGAAAATGAGGAGCTTCCAGCATTGGGTTGCAGCGAAGCGTCTGTGCCCACGCCGGCACCTCGCACGCAGAGTGAAAATTACCACGGAGTGCGTGATGGCGCTTCATCAGTGGAGAAACCCCTGTGTATTCCGGACAGGAATCTTGATGGGGAGCGTGTCTCTGAGAAAAGTAGTGACTACGGACGCATCCCTAATGGGATGGGGAGCTGTTTTTCAGGGCAGATCGGTAAACGGTCGTTGGACGCCTCAATTTCGCAGACTTCACATAAACATGCTGGAGTTAATGGCAGTCTTTCTAGCGCTGAAACATTTTCGTCCATTCTTGGAGGGTTTTCATGTTCTAGTCAGGACAGACAACACAACAGTGGTGGCATATATCAATCGCCAAGGGGGAACGCGTTCGTTGCAACTGCACAATCTAGCGCGCAAGCTGATTGTCTGGAGCGCAGCGCATTTCAGTTCGCTGCGCGCAACGCACGTCCCGGGAGTCCTGAATGTGGGAGCGGACCTCCTGTCGAGGGGCAACCTGTTATATGGAGAATGGGTACTCCACTCGCAGGTGGTGAATCAGATCTGGGAAATATACGGCAGGGCTGCCGTAGATCTATTCGCCTCGCGAGCAAACGCAAAATGTCCGCTGTATTTCTCTCTCAGAGACGAAAGTGCACCCTTGGGTGTGGATGCGCTGGCACACCCGTGGCCGAACGTGTTGCTATACGCGTTCCCACCACTGAGTCTAATTTCTCCCACCCTAGACAGAATAAGAGAAAACGGATTATCTCTCCTTCTGATAGCCCCTCATTGGCCAGGGAGGCTGTGGCTGGCAGAGATTGTCCAACTCCTTTGGGGAGAGCCCTGGCAACTCCCGTTGCGTCGGGACCTGCTGTCCCAAGCGGAGGGGCAAATTTTTCACCCCCATCCGGAACGGATGAATCTTTGGGTCTGGCCCGTGAAGGGTTGAATCTAAACGCACTCGGACTTCCCCAGGAGGTCATAAATACTATACAGAGTGCTAGAGCCCCATCAACGCGCTCGCTGTATGATTTGAAATGGCGGGTCTTTGATGACTGGTGCACTCGTAAAGGAGTTATTCCTTTTCAGTGTGCGGTGAGTGAGGTTCTCTGTTTCTTGCAAAGCTTACTGAACAATGGGAGAGCGTTCTCTACCATTAAGGTTTACCTGGCTGCAATTTCAGCCTGTCATGTGGGCTTCGAAGGAGTTTCAGTGGGCCGGCACCCTCTTATAGGCCGTTTTATGAAGGGGGTGAGGCGTTTGAGACCAGTGTCGAAGCGACTGGTCCCATCATGGGATTTGTCTATGGTCTTGAATGCTTTGACTCAGACCCCGTTTGAGCCTCTGGAGAGTGTTCATATTAAGTTCCTATCATTGAAAACGGTCTTACTACTGGCTTTAGCCTCAGCTAAGCGAGTGGGGGAGTTACATGCCTTGTCGGTTCATCAAACATGTCTAAAATTTAGTCCGGATGACAGCAAAGTTACACTGCTGCCAAACCCAGCTTTTGTTCCCAAAGTCAGTGATTCAGCTTATAACTGCTCTGCTTTGGAGTTACGTGCTTTCTACCCTCCTCCATTTTCTTCAGAGGAGGAGAGGAAATTGCACACTTTGTGTCCTGTACGAGCGTTACGCTTTTATGTAAACAGGACACAGTCGTTCAGGAAAAATGATCAATTATTGGTTTCATGGGCCACTCATTGTAAGGGTAAGCCGATCTCCTCGCAGCGCCTCTCCCATTGGATGGTCGAGGCGATCGAACTAGCCTATACATCTATGGGTCTTCAGGCCCCAGAGGGCCTTCATGCACATTCCACACGAGGTATTTCTACCTCATGGGCCCTGTTCAAGGGGATTTCAGTGGGAGATATTTGTGCGGCGGCTAGTTGGGCTTCACCCCATACATTTATCAGATTTTACCGTCTTGATGTCACTGCGCCTTCATTGGCTCATGCAGTTCTTAGAGTTGGCTCTTTGGAGGACTAAAGTCTTGTCTTCCCTTTTCGAGTCTGTTCAGGCGGCTTCGGAAAGCATGCGTTACGGGAGTTGGCTATATCATTCCCATAGTGAGATACCGAGCGATTGTTTGAAAGAGAACATTAGGTTACTTGCGTAACCCCGGTTCTCTGAGAACAGAGCGAGGTATCTCACCAGGCTTCCCTTCTCGCATAACACGGGGGAAGAGCGTGCTTAGAATGCCGTTTTTGGGGATCACAGCTGTATATATAGGGAGAGGGGTGGGCTCCTTGTATGAGCTGTGATTGGTCTATCCTCCGGACAGACGTGGTGTAATTGGTGCTTCCATAGTCTATCACGCCTGGGGGCGTTTCCCATAGTGAGATACCTCGCTCTGTTCTCAGAGAACCGGGGTTACGCAAGTAACCTAATGTCTCCCGCAGTTGTGGCCGAATAGTTAGAGAGTTGCACTTGTAACCCAAAGGTTGTGGGTTCGAGTCTTGGTACCAGTGGGAGTGAATGTACAGAGCTCTCTTCAATGCCACCAATGAGGTGGGACCCTTGAGAAAGGCTAATCCCCAACTTCTCCGAAAATGGCTGCCCAATGCTCCACGTGTGTTCACTAGAGGAAGATTGTAAACAATTATGGGCCCCGTCCCAAATGCCAGACTTCACGAGTACTTGCGGTCTTGCGGATTTACAATGGCCGCTGTGTGCGAGTGTCCGTTAAGTCTACAAAACTGTAGGGTGTCATATTCATCATTTTAGCTTTCAGAAGGGTGCTCACAAAAACCCCCTTTGAGCACTGATGTGAGCTCACAGCAGACTCCTACCCGACAGTCAAAGCAGCATTATGTCACAAAAGTGTTGACTCAGAGGAAGAATAAGTGGGATAATATACATCCAGCTGGTTGTTATCTCAAAATAAAGCCCTTCAGTGGCATCAGGCTTTATTCTGCAATAACAACCGGCTGGATGTAGGCCTACATTATACACAGCTGAATCTAACCACAGCTAGCTGTGCATTATCCCGCTTATACCATGGTCATTTGCCAGCATTGACAAGTTAAAGTTGTCAATAATGTTTGCAGTGCAATATTTGACCTGAAGGGAAAAAATTACAGTTATTTAGCATTCTAACTGCTTCAAATCAGACACAGAGATGAAATAGTACAGTAAGATCACATTTATTTGAATGAATTATAGCATCTATTTGAATATTATGTAATTTTGAGAGAGAGAGAGAGAGAGAGAGAGAGAGAGAGAGAGAGAGAGAGAGAGAGAGGGAGATTGCCTCTTCAAAAACAGCGAATTTACCAAATCGTTGCTGAATAATATAATGTAGAAATCTAGTATCTACAGTTGAGGTCATAAGTTTCAATACACCTCGCAGAATCTGCAAAATGTTAATTATTTTACCATCATACAAAATTTATGTTATTTTTTATTTAGTACTGAACTAAAAAAAATTCTCATAAAAGACATTTACATATAGTCCACGAGAAAATAATAGTTTCCACAGCTGTGTTTTTTGTTGTTTAGTGAGTTCATAAGTCCCTTGCTTGTCCTGAACAGTTAAACTGCCCGCTGTATAATTTTGAGATCCATCTTTTTACACTGAGGGACTATTACAGAAGGTTCAAATGCTCACTGATGCTCCAGAATAGAAAACTGTGCATTAAGAGCTGGGGGTGTAAACTTTTGAACAGAATGAAAATGTGTACATTTGAAAACTTTGTGAAAACTTTTTAGCTTCTGAAGGGCAGTACTAAATGAAAAATATATGATATTTAGGCAAATTAAGAAAAATCTACACATTTTCATTCTGTTCAAAAGTTTACACCCCCCACTCTTAATGCATTTCCTTCTGAAGCATCAGTAAGCATTTGAGCCTTCTGTAATAGTTGCATACAAGTACCTCAGTTGTCCTCAGTGTGAAAAGATGGATTTCAAAATCAGTCGTTGTTGGAAAGGATTCAAATACACAAAAATGCTTTTTGTGGGACCTTAAGGATTTTTCTGAAGAACAGCGGTCAGATTAACTGTTCAGGACAAACAAGGGAGTATTAAGAATATTAAGAATCAAGTATTATGAATCAAGCGTATTTTGAAAAGGGTCATTTTTATATATTCAACTATTATTTTCTCTTGTGGACTATTATGTAAAAATATTTTATGTGCATTTTGTTTGATCTCTCTTATTTTGGTAAAATAATTACCATTTAGCAGATTCTGCAAGGTGTATGTATACTTTTGACCTCAACTGTAGGCTATTAATAATAGTAGTGGGGCAGCACTTACAACAAGTTTCTTTGTGTGTGTGCAGTGGGATTTGTGTGGATCAATCAAAGCAATGCATTAATATAGAGCAGTGTCTAAACTGTCCTGGAACTACCTGTGCATTAAACGGTTTTAAAGGTCCCATATTGTACACATTTCTGGAAGCTTATTTTAGTTGTTGATGTCCTTAAGAATATATATCTGCGGTATAAGTGCCAAAATCCATCTCAATATATTTTTACAGCTCCTTTTTTAGGAGCTCTGTCAAGAACAGGTCGATTTTGGCCCATCTAATTAATTGGCCTGTTGTTTTCTGAGTGACGCACATCCAAGCCAACCACAAGTAACTATGGTCATGTATGCTGTAACCTAGCCCAGAGCCTAGCCTGCTGTGGCTTGGTGATACTCAACAGGATATTTCAGAATGATCATTAATGTTTTTTTCTTTTTCAAACCCTGAATGCAGTAAGCTACGTAACTGTTGCTTTAGTAAAGCCCCTTTCACAATGCGCGCTGATTCTGGAAAATTACGGGAACGAGCGCTGTGAAAAGGCCAGAACCAAATGCCATTAAGGCAGTGTTGTAGTGATGATGCACTTTACCCTGCGACTCTTCACGACGGAAAAAATGAGTGCTGGCCTTTTGCTGGTTTATACTTTGCTGGTTTATGCTTTTCCTTTGCTGGTTTATGCTGGTCCTTTGCTGGTTTATGCTGGCCTTTTGCTGGTTTATGCTGATACTTTGCTGGTTTATGCTGATACTTTGCTGCTTTATGCTGGTCCTTTGTTGGTTTATGCTGGCCTTTTGCTGGTTTATGCTGATACTTTGCTGGTTTATGCTGGTCCTTTGCTGGTTTATGCTGGCCCTTTGTTGCTTTATGCTGGCCCTTTGCTGGTTTATGCTGGCCCTTTGCTGGTTTATGCTGATACTTTGCTGGTTTATGCTGGTCCTAAAACCAGCATCCCATCATCAAAAGATACCTAACGAGCATATGCTGTTTTTTTCAACAGGGTAGAAAAACCAATAATGTTTGGTTGCCAACATTCCTCACAATAAATGAATACAGGTTTAGAACGACACGATGGTGCAACAAACATGTTTTCTGTATTTGTTTTGAACTACCTCAAACACAACAGCAGCATTATTGTAATGTTTTTAAAAAAAGTATCTTATGCTCACCAAGGCTGCATTTATCTAATCAAAAATACAGTAAATACTGTAATATTGTGAATTATTATTACAATTCAACTTAATTTTAATGTATTTTAAAATTTGATTTATTTCTTTGAAGCATTTCAAAACTATTCAGTGTCACATGACCCTTCAGAAATCATTCTAATATGTTGACTTGCTGCTCAAGAAACATTTTTATTAGTATCAATGTTAAAAACGGATATGCTGCTTTATATTTGTGTGGAAATTATTTTGTTCAGAATTCTTTGATGATTAGAAAGTCGGAAAGAAATCTTAATTGCTGTCACTTTTGATCCATCCTTGCTGAATGTATGATTTTATAAAACGGTTAGTTCCAGTCCTCGATTCTGATTGGTCAGTATGAGTGTTTTATTTTATCCACGATTTATTGACTTTTCTCATCGTGGCTGGGGATTTCAATCATGCAGACTTAAAGAGTGTGTTTCCAAAAATACACATTGACTTTCCAACACGAGGAAATAATACACTGGACCTTGTTTACACCATCCAGAGGGTCGCAAAGCTCCGGGTCCTGACAACATTCCTGGTCGTGTACTGAGAGACTGTGCAGTGGAACTCACTGATGTCTTCACAGACATCTTTAACATCTCACTCTCCCAGGCTGTCGTCCCCACCTGTTTCAAAGCAACCACGATCATTCCGGTGCCAAAAAAGTCATCTCCTTCCTGCTTTAATGACTACCGTCCAGTTGCACTTACTCCCATCCTCATGAAGTGCTTTGAACGGCTAGTCATGCAGCACATTAAATCTGTCCTTCCCCCCTCACTGAAACCCTTCCAGTTTGCATATCGGCCCAACCGCTCGACCGATGATGCCATCTCCACTGCACTCCACTCTGCACTCACACACCTGGACAAAAAAGACTCATATGTCCGAATGCTGTTCATAGACTTCAGTTCAGCATTTAACACTATAATCCCACAACAGCTCACACAAAAACTGATCCAGCTGGGGCTCAACACCTCACTGTGTAACTGGCTGCTGGATGTTGTTCCTCACAGGAAGACCACAAGCAGTACGGGTCGGCAGTAACACATCCAGCACTATCATTCTGAACACGGGGGCACCTCAGGGATGTGTGCTGAGCCCCCTTCTCTTCACTCTGCTGACCCACGACTGCACTCCGTCACACAGCTCCAACCTCTTCATCAAGTTTGCGGATGACACGACTGTGGTGGGTCTCATTAGCAACAGGGATGAGACAAACTAAGCGAGGTGAGCCGCCTGGCCACGTGGTGCGGAGACAACAATCTCTCTCTGAATGTGGAGAAGACGAAAGAGATTGTTGTTGACTTCAGGAGAGCGCACACTCAGCATGCTCCTCTGACCATCAACGGTGCGTCTGTGGAGAGAGTGAGCAGCACCAAGTTCCTGGGTGTGCACATCACTGAGGATCTCTCCTGGACAAACAACACCACTGCACTGGCCAAGAAAGCACAGCAGTGTCTCTACTTCCTCCACAAACTAAGAAGAGCAAGAGTACCAGCCCCCATCATGTACACATTCTACCGAGGAACCATCGAGAGCATCCTGTCTAGCTGCATCACTGTGTGGTTTGGAGCCTGCAATGCATCCTGCCAAAAAACTCTCCAACGCATAGTCAGAGCAGCTGAGAGAATCATCGGTGATCCTCTCCCCTCCCTCCAAGACATCTACAGCACACGTCTCACCAAAAAAGCCCTCTGCATAGCAGCCGATCCCACCCACCCAATGCAAAGCTTCTTCAGCCTGCTGCCATCAGGGAGGAGACTGCGGAGTCTCCAGGCCAGGACCAGCAGACTGAAGGACAGCTTCACCCATCAAGCTGTCAGGAAGCTCAACTCTCTCCCGGCTCTGCCCCCACTCCCCTCACTCCCCTCTTCTGCCCCACAACTTTCTGAACTCTAACACACACACACACACACACACACACACACACACACACACACACACACACACACACACACTGACCTGCACCAGTCACTTTGTGCAGCATTGGTCTGCCAACTACCTCACACTATTCATAGACAGTAACAAGACTGCTCTGACACTTTTACACTTTACAAGCTCTGTTGCACTACATTGTTTACATTGTTTACGTGGTTTGCACTCTCTACCATGTGCCCTTACTTGTATATTGTGTTTTTAATTTTATATAGTATGTTTGTTTGTATTTATTCATATATTTTTTTTAATTCTACCTTTGTATTTAATGTTACTGTTTGTATTTAATGTTACTTGTATGCACCATGGGTCTGAGAGTAATGCAATTTCAATTATCTGTATGTCCTGTACATGTGGCAGAATTGACAATAAAGTTGACTTTGACTTTGACTTGACAACAACTTTAACAACATAAATAATCATTAATAGAGTCAAACTGTTTCATGTATTATGTATTTCAGCAAAATTAACGTTTTGTTAGTCTATTTATTTAATGAAGTATGGGTAATCCCTGTTGGTGTAGTAAATTGCGTCATTAATTTTTTAATTTTGAGACCACGCCCTTCCAATAGCATTTGTCTGCCCTTGCCCCCGCAAAAGAAACTCTTCTTCTAATTTGGAATACGTCGATGTGTGCGCTGGTTTGTGTGGAAGCCGCAGTTTCCGAGGTAAGGAGCGAATATTACTGTATTTATTAGTTTTCTGTTTCAGATTTGATTCTGTATGTCCATGCCTGTCTGTTTACACTGAAATAATTCTTGCAAATTTGCGCGGTGCCGCAAATCGTTCTGTTGAAACTAAAAGACGGAAATTAGGCGGTTTCTCATGCTCAGAGGTAAGCAAATGTATGTGTCAGAAAATATCATATATGGTGGTAAAAATTAAACGGAACAGTGAATGAAAACAGTTCCAATTCTCTGTTACCAAAGATGGTTTAAACTTCACGATTTGGTCATTTACCCGGATGCGCGGCCATATTGGCGATACTCTGATGTAAACAACAGCATGAATTGAATACGTTGCTTTGCTACTTTATGCTGTCTAAACCAAGAAATGTGTGGAAGCTGCTAAATCATATAGAGAAGGACTTATTAAGCAGGATAGGGTGCAAAATTTTGGCAAACTAAAGTTAATAGATGGTAACGATATGTACAAGCTGTTGAGGGTTTTCGCGTTACCTCGTTTGTGTGGAAATATTACATTATTATTGTATTTAGTGTGTAAAAGGCTATTAACAGTGGCCAGAAATGCTGAAGATGGACATAAAGAGGGAGAAATACTGCAGGCAGATCAATCTCACTGTTCACGATGCACAAAATACCGAAAGAAACTCCTAAATAATGAATTGGGGGTGGGAATTTATATGAATGTATCTCTGGGGGGAACTGACTGTTTTCAGAAAAGTTTACATGGCATTTTCTTTTCATATAGCATCTGTATAATCCGTTATTAAGCAGTGTTAATAAGCTTTGTGTACAACAGTAACGTAACCAAGGAAACATTATTGCTGCCTAGCGTTGAGCCCTGTATTAACTTCAGATTGTTGAAATATACGCCCTTTCTTGCTCATTAAGTCCTTCTCTATATGATTTAGCAGCTTCCACACATTTTCCATGGTTTAAATTAGACATAAATTAGTAGAACAATGTCTTCGGTAGTACATTGCAATGTATAATCCACAACTGTTTACATATGATAAGAGTATCGCCACAATGGCTATGCGTCTAGGTAACTGACCAGAACGTGACGTCAGTGCAAACCCTCCATTAATTAAGATATTAGCCTAATATTTCACCTTACGTTACCTGACCAGAAATGATAAGTACAAACATGAATGTTGTCAAAATTCTTGCCCTGGAAATCCTGGTTCAGTTTGGCCAACCACAAACTCCTTTTGTTCCACAGACAGTTTTTTGCACTCTTCTCATTGATTTGTTCTAACTTTTGGCAGTCTATAGTACTCATGATTTTCTACCAGTCCGACCAATTAGTACAGCCCAAAACATGACAATGATTGAACATTTTCAGCAGCAATAATCAGCTAAATATGTGAGCTTCATTCAGTTCAGTGGCATTGTTTACATTCAGTGCCGCCAATATGGCGTGTCGTGAAAACACTATTTGAGGGATGTTACATCATTCAGAACATTCTCTCATCATTTACCATTGCTGTGAAGAACTATTAGTGGAAGGATAGCATTTTAGAACTTGCTTATAAAAAAGGTAACATATCAATACATACATTTTTGGTTCTTATAATTTTTTATTGCGTGGTAGCCGTTTTATAAAATCAATACTTAAGGTGTGCTGATGGGGTTGCAGGTATAGGCCTAGATATGTATACACAATCCATTTGCACCTAACAACGCCCTTCAGCTGTGACTTAGGGTGTGTTCACACTTGTAGTATGGTTCATTTGTGTTACATTTGATACATTTGGTACTGGTCCGCTTAGCATTCACACTGGCATTTTTGACAGCGAACCTAAAGATACTGAACCTAAAGGCATAGTGGTTCTCAACCTGATTGATCAGGTTTAATGATGTATATTTTGTGACAGAACTTACCGAACACTCCAAACAAAAGAAAAAGTTGCGTTTTACTTAAATTGACGCTACGGGTGTATGACTTTAAAGTACCAATGCACTGATCGGTCTACAAAGTTGAATACACTCAATGCCGTCTGCTGGAATAAGTGCGCTCATTGTTGCTTGCATATTGCTTGTTGCTTTTATTTTCACCACCTGTGAACACACATAGAGTTGGCTGTGCAATTAATCAAAATTCGGTTTCGATTTCAATTTCTGTTTCAAACGATCATGAAAATGCAATAATCGAGATGAAATGATTATTGCGCCCCATTCCGCCCCCCTAACCAGTGGTGCGATTTCGCTCCTCCATAAAAGCCTAATTTCACATGCAAATCAGCAAAATCATGTAACTTCACTTTCATAAAACGGGACGTGCTTGATTTATTAATGTTTCTTTGATGTTGTGTTTTTAAAAGCGAGATGGAGAACTTGTGCTGTTTTGTGAATGTGCTCAGAGACGGAGCAGAACAAGGACAGGTAAAGTGATCTTTTAGCTCACGGTGCGTGCCTAAACAGTCAAATACACGCAAAAATATTTTAAAAACGAGGCGCTTGGTGATTATTCATGTTAATCCCTGTCAGTTATGTCTTAAATGAACATAAACAGTTGAGAATGAAAATGCATGTGTAACAGTATATTAGATCCGTGTGGCGCTTAAAGCAGCAATATTTCTTCTGTAGTCTTTGTGCTTAGTATTAATAAAGTGTAAAAAATAAAAATACAAAGGGAAGAATCACTCACTGCTCTTATATGAAGGACTTTTACAGTTTTAATAGGAAACAAAGCATGTTTATCTATTACAGTTAAGAAGCTGTTTTATTTTACATTCAAATAATTACATTTAATTTCTGTAGTATTGTTAGACTACTTTAGACTTGCATAAACGTATTCCGTATTTCTTTTTTTTAAAGCACAATTTTTAAAATCTATTTATCTTTTATCTGCTGTATTGCTATCTTTAAATTAAATACTAATATAAAGTTTTGGACCCTGTCATAATCGTGTTAAATAATTGTGATAAACAATATTGACCAAAACAATCGTGATTATGATTTTTGCCAAAATCGAGCAGCCCTAACATAGAGCTCATTAAAAGGCCCTTAACCTTCTCGTTGCTCCACGTTTGCCCTCTGCTGATTTTGTTTTGGATAAACCTCTTGTTCCCTTCATTAAATCATGTTGTATAGTGTCTCTTCTTGTCATTACTTCCTGTTTTTGGTTAGTTTAGAAGTATTTGGTCTGTGTTGCATTCATATTTCGTTCAAAGTTCGTTTGGAAGTGGACCGAGACCCATCTTTTTAGAGGTTTTTAGACCATATTGGCAGTACTGAACGTAAACAATGCCACTGAACCAAATGAAACTTGCATATTTTGCTGATTATTGCTGCTGAAAATGAGCAATTATTATCATTTTTTTGGGCTGTACTAATTGGTTGGACCAGGAAAAACATTTGGAATACTATAGACTGCCAAAAGTTAAGGAGAAAAGTGCAAAAAAAAAAAAAAAAAATGTCTGAGAAACAAAAGGTGTTTGTGGTTGGCCAAACTGAACCAGGATTTCCAGGGCAAGAATTTTGACAACATTCATGTTTGTTCTTATCATTTCCAGTCAGGTAGGTAAAATATTAGGCTAATATCTTAATTAATATCTTTACCACCTATTAACTTTAGTCAAAATATTGCACTCTTTCTGTCTTACAAAGTCTCTATATGATTTAGCATCTTGGTTTAGACAGCATAAATTAGATATTAAATACACTCTTAAAAATAAAGATGCTTCACGATCCCATAGAAGAACCTTTTTTGTCTAAATGGTTCCATAAAGAACCTTTAAAATCTGAAGAACCTTTCTGTTTTACAAAAGGTTCTTTGCGCGAAAGAAGGTTCTTCAGATTATAAAAATGTAAGAAAGAGATGGTTCTTTAAAAAACCTCTGACTGAGTGGTTCTTTGTGGAACCAAAAATGGTTCTTCTATGGCATCACTTGAAGAACCCTTTAAAGCACCTTTATTTTTAAGAGCGTAGTACATTAACCGTGCAATGCATGCTGTTTACATGCGAGTATCATCAGTATTTATGGCTGTGCATCCGGGGAACTCATCTGGGAAATCCATCTATTGCTTACTCAAAAACTAGTTCTTACTAACCCTAAAAATTCGATAGTTAATTTGCATTATAAAATAACAACACTGACCAGAAAATGAAACTCATACATGTTTTATTGTGGCATAGGAGATTGATAAAATAGACATGGTCATCACAAAGAAAAACTGAGCAAGATGAAGCAAACAAAGACAGAGAAGAAGAACCACTGAGACTGTAAGATTGGGATGAGATGTAGCAGTAAAAAGTCACTTCTTCTTCACAGCATCTCCTCGTCGTGTTCAGCAGGTGACTTCTCTTTCCTCCACTAATCATCTTCCTCGACCAACGGCAGTTGTTTTTTTAACTCTTCCTCTGCTTGCACCTTTTCCACCGGTAACTCCAGTTGTTCTGTTACTTCCTCTTCCTCTGCTTTCACACTTTCCACTGCTAATTCTTGTTGTTCTTCTACTTCATCTTCATCTGCTTTCACCTTTTCCACTGCTAACTCCTGTTTTTCTGCTTTCACCTCTTCCACTGCTAACTCTAGTTGTTCCACTACTTCCTCTTTCTCTGCTTTAATCTCTTCCACCGCTGCTTCCAGTTGTTCTGTCAACTCGTCTTCCTCCCCAGAAACTTCCAGGTTGTTGTGATTAGTAGAAATTTGCTCAAGTTCGCTTTGAGAGACCACTTCTCCATCCACTATTTCTTGCGTGATGATGATGGCTTTCTTAAGAACGACGGACGTAGGAGGAGGAGCTGAAGACAGAACGTATGCTGGAGGTTAGAGTCAGTCTTTAGTAATTCATTAAGACATTACTGTAGCATACCAAAGGAAAGAAAAACATTAGAAGCTATTACAAGCAAACAGATCATTAGGGTTCATCATGATGCATATATTAGTTGAGAAAGCAACATTTTCATAGGCTTGTAAACATTACAGGGTCATTCTATGAATCAGGTGGCTATGCAGTTTGAGAATATATTTTATGTACATCATCAGAAAAATGTGGTTAAAAGGTAAATCTCAAGCTAAATGAACACATTTTAATATATTATGTCTTTAGAACAGTAACAGGTTGAAGTTTTAGTTTAATTTGACTATTGGCATTATATGGTCATAAAGCTAAAAGGTGCTTCTTTAAGAATTTCATGTTGATATTTGTATACATATACACTTTTCCCATGGTTATTTGACTTAAGTAATTTTTTTAATTATAAATATTTTTGAATGATCTAAAACAAAGTTTTTTTTTTTATAAAATGCATAAATGTCAACTCAAATATAAGTGTATAAACGCGTCTATTTAAAAGTTTGGGGCAGTAAGAGTTTTATGTTATATGTTAAAGAAATTAATACTTTTTATTTAGCAAGGATGCGTAAAGGATTCATAAATTTACACATCAATTTACACTCCATACACCATAATAATGACAAAGCAAAAACCAAATTTGCAAATTTTACAAATTTATTAAAAATAAAACACTGAAATAAGTACATTGCATAAGTATTCATACCCTTAACTCAGTACATAGTTGAAGCACCTTTACAGCCTCAAGTCTTTTTGGGTATGATGTGACAAGCTTTGCACCTCTCAAGCTCTGTCAGCTTGGATGGGGGCTGGCAAACATTTTCTAGAGTCCTATGGAGGCTACATGCTTCTGTGAACCTTCAATGCGGCAGATTTTTTTCTGAACTCTTCCCTAGATCATTGCCTTAACGCAAGTCCGTCACTGAGCTCTACAGGCAGTTATCTTGACCTCAGGACTTGGTTTTTGCTCTGATATGCATTTTCAGCTGTTAGACCTTTTCTGAGAGGTGTGCCACAGTTTAACTCCACCCGAAGTGTAGTAACATCTAGAAGCAATATGAATGCTCCTGAGTTAAATTTCGAGTGTCCCAGAAAAGGGTATGAATACTTATGCAACGGGATCTTTTCAGTTTTTTATTTCTAATAAATTTGCAAAGTTGTTACAAACCTGTTTTGTGCTTTGTCATTAAGGTGTATGAGATTAGAGTAGATTGATGTGGGGAAAAAAAAGAATTTAAAAAAGTAATTTAAAGCAGTTTAACATAAGGCTGCAACATAACAAAACGTACCAAAAAAAGGAGTATGAATACTTTCGCAAGGCACTGTGTATATCATATATCATATTTCATCACAATATTTCACAATATTAAAATTTTATTGTTTTTTGATCAAATAAATGCAGTCTTTATGAGCATCTTACTGACCCCAAATGTATATATCAATAAAAAAGCCAAATTGAAGTAAAAAAATGCATTCTGTTTTCCTCAATAAATGCATGCATGCTAATACAGCTTTAAAAAAGGAAAACAGAGGTGACTAAAAAAAGCACACAAATGGCACCTGTTTTGTAGAATGACCCTTTTGTTTCTTCAAAAAGTTGTAAAGACAATTGTCTCCAAACATATTTGCATGAGGTTAGCAGGGAGAAACATTAACAGTGTGAGTGATGTGAGTGTATTTGGCCAGCGAGGGCTCAGGCAGCACTGTTTACTCGTCTTTGTTAGACCGTAGAGCAGTGAGTGATGATTAGTATGAAGACAAGCTTGATGTGGGTTAGGCAAGCGTGTTTGTTAAACTCATACTGACGATGCCTAAAATCTACACGTCACGGCACTCACCTGCATACAACGCCTGCTCTAAAGAAAATTCCTCTCTGTGGAGGGAAGAGAAAACATGAGAGAGTGGCAAAAAATGGAGGTACTTGATGGGAATGGATGCAACTAAAGACTGGGGTGGATCAAACTTAAAGGGATAGTTCACCCAAAAATGAACATTCTGTTATTAATTACTCACCCTCATGTCGTTCAAAACCCGTAAGACTTTCGTTCATCTTTCTAACACTAATTAAGATATTTTTTGATGACACCCGAGAGCTTTCTACCACTTTAAAGGTCTAGAAAGATACATGAGTGGTTCAACCATATAACCTTGAACATGGTTGTCTATGGAGGGATTAATTTGTGATAAGATGAACAAAGGTCTTGCGGGTTTAGAACAACATGAGGGTGAGTAATTAATGACAGAATTTTCATTTTTTTGTGAGCTAACCCATTAAGAGTTGTTCACTAAAAAACCCACACTATGTGATCGCTTCACTGTATATAATGGGGAAAACATCCCCTTCATTGTCTTTAAGTGCTGTCTATTTTACAGGACAGATGCTTGCTGGGACATGTTTCTCACAAGCCTGTAGGGAAAAAGTTTGTGCTGTGTGTTTGTTACTATAGAGTGACTTCACCATGGGAAGATAAGCTTGTGCACGCTACTGTAGATTTGCATGGACAGCTCACAAGGGAAATTCAAAATTGTGTAATGTGCACATTGCAATCAGTGACCAAAGAGATTTCGAAATAGGATAGCACACCAAAAATGACAATTCTGTCCTTAGTTACATTGCAAACCTGTATGACATTTTTTCTTCAACAGATATTTTGAAGAATGTTGAAGACCGTACAGTTTCAGTTCCCACTGACTTCCATTATATGAGCAAAAAGTAATGGAAGTCAATGGGAACTCAAAATGTTTGTTTACCAACATTCTTCAAAATGTCTTTTTTCATTTGTTCCCACAGAGGAAAAAATGCATACAGGTAAACATAAACATGCTTTTTGTATTTAATCTGAACTACACCAACACATTTGACCAACACATTTTTAGAGAAAATTCGATTTCTCATTTTAGAAACGAATCAGTGTTTTGAAGAATTTGATTAAATGAATAGGTTATCCAAAAATGAAAATTTGCTGAAATGTACTCACTAGAGTTGCAAAACGATTAGTTGCGATTAATCGACTCATAATAAAAGTTTGTGTTTACATACTATATGTGTGTGTAGTGTGTATTTTTATTATGTATATATAAATACACACATAAATGTGACCCTGGACCACAAAACCAGTCGTTATGTTGCACGGGTATATTTGTAGCAATAGCCAAAAACACATTGTATGGGTCAAATGATCTATCTTTCTTTTATGCCAAAAATCATTAGGATATTA
>NC_133368.1:43812704-43899199 GCF_049309525.1 Garra rufa | reverse complement strand
AAGTCACATGAATAATGTTTGTGTTGCATGTTGCCACATGCATGAGAAGAAGTTGTATTTTGTCTATTCTACCTCACAGATCCTATTTTGAATATGTCCAGGTCATATTTTGCCCTATTATTAAAAGAAAGGCATTAGATTTTTCTAAATACCTAATGTGACAACATGCCCCAATAGCAATAGCTGATAGGGGTAAGTTGTCACACTGGACACCTAACAGCTTATTATACGCCTTTTTATTAAAATATAAACAATTATATGTTTTAATGCTATTTGAAAGGTATATAGAAGCAGACAAGTACTGTCAAGAAGACATTCAGGTCATATTTGACTCTTCTCCAGGTCACATTACATATTTACATACATTTTTAAGTAGTGCTATTTGTTTTTGAACATGTGAAGCTTCTGAATGTGACATTGTCTAACAAAGCCTGCCATATTTCCACTGTTACAGTACAGAAAAAAAATACAGTTCACTGAGCACATTTTGACCTTTTGTGACAACATGCCCCAATAGCAATCGCTTATAGGGGTAAGTTGTCACACTGGGCACCAAACAGCCTATTATAAGCTTTTATCAAAATACAAACAGTAAAACAATAGATGGTCAATGAATATTACAATTAATACATTTTATTATTCTATTTGAAAAGTATGTAGAATCAGACTGTTTATCTCACAAATCCAGTAAAGTCATATTTCATTCTTCACCTGGAAGTATTTCATATTTACATAATTTTTTTAACAGTGCTATTAATTGTTTTTGCACATGTAAAGCATTGTGTATGACATTGTCTGAAAAACCTGCCATGTTTACACTGTTATAATACAGAAAAAATACAGTTCACTGAACACACTTTGTCACTCTTGACCTTTGTGACAACAAGCCCCAATAGTAATAGCTTATAGGGGTAAGTTGTCACACTGGGCTTTTATCAAAATACAAACAGTAAAACAATAGATGGACAATAAATATTGAAATTAATACATTTTATGTTTTTTTTTATATGTCATATACATACGATTTTGAGTAGTGCTATTAATGGTTTTTGCACATGTAAAGCTTCTATGACATTGTCTAAAGAAGCCTGCTATATTTTGTGACAACATGCCCCAATAGTAAAAGCTTATGGGGTAAGTTGTCACACTGGGCACCAAACAGCTAATTATAAGCTTTTTAATTAAAATATAAAACAATAAATGGTCAATAAACATTGTAATTAATACAAATAATGTTATTTAAAAAAGTACATAAGCAGTCTATCTGTCACACAAATCCTGTCAAGAACACAGGTTATAGGTCATATTTTACTCTTCACCTGCTAGTGTTTCATATTTACATACAATTTTGAGTAGTGCTATTAGTGCAAAAGTTTATAGGGGTAAGTTGTCACACTGGGCACCAAACAGCCTATTACAAGCTTTTTTTCCTCAAAAACAGTAAAACAATAAATGGTTAATAAATATTGATTAATACACTTTATGTTTTAAAATGCTATTTGTAAAGCACATAGCAGCTTGTTTATCACACAGACTGTTTATCACACAAATCCTGCAAAGTCATATTTCATTCTTCACCTGGTCGTATTTCATATTCACATACATTTTTCAGTAGTGCTATTAACTGTTTTTGCACATGTAAAGCATTGTATATGACACTGTTTGAAAAGCCTGCCATGTTTACACTGTTATTATACAGAAAAAAATACAGTTCACTGAACACACTTTGTTACCCTTGACCTTTTGTGACAACATGTCCCAATAGTAATAGCTTATAGGGTTAAGCTATCACACTGGGCACCAAACAGCCTATTATAAGCTTTTATCAAAATACAAACAGTAAAACAATAGATGGTGAATGAATATTGAAATTAATACATTTTATGTTTTGAAATGCTACACATTCAGGTCATATTTTCTTCTTCACATGGTCGTATTTCATATACATACGATTTTGAGTAGTGCTATTCATGGTTTTTGCACATGTAAAGCTTCTATGACATTGTCTAAAAAAGCCTGCTATATTTTGTGACAACATGCCCCAATAGTAATAGCTTATGGGGTAAGTTGTCACACTGGGCACCAAACAGCCTATTACAAGCTCTTTTTCCTCAAAAACAATAAAACAATAAATGTGCAAAAAAGCAACAGATATTTTACAAAGAGCTCAAAAACAGCTGTTAAATGAAAGGATACGACAGGTGCATTTTACTTTGGATGTCTTGAAGCAAGAAAACAAACGGCTATATCAGAAGTTGGCTACCAAATTACCAGAAGATATTTTATACAAAGTGACTGATTTTGTACAGCATGCACAGTTGGCTCAACACACCAAGAGCAAGGAAAGACAAATTAAGAAGTTTGACTTGTTATGTTCACATACTCAAGGCATTCAACAGAATGCTCTACCGGAGGAAGATGTGAGAGTAAGTTCCGAAAAATGGGTGAAGAACCTGTCTGATAGAGAACTCACAGGGCCGGAGATGGAGGTTTTGGCCAAAGGTCTTAACTTTGCAGTAACACCTGATCACATCCCGGTGGTAGATATGATCACTGCAACTGAGTCAGCTATCAGGAACAATAATATCTCTGAGGAGGAGGCTGAACAGCTCCGTTCTCAGGTGTCCATGTCTCTTCTAAAAGCCAAACCCCCACCACCCAATCTCAGTAAACAGGAAAAAAGGGCCCTGACATCTCTAAGCAAGGATATTAATATCACTATCTTGCCAGCGGACAAGGGGAGATGTACAGTGGTGCTAAATGCAGACGACTATCACTCCAGGGTAACCACCTTGTTGAGCGATCACAACACATATGAAACTCTTAAGAGAGACCCCACCAGCAAATACAAGAAACAAGTGATTAATTGTCTACAGTCATTAGAAAAACAAGGAGTGATAGACCGCAAGTTATACTATCACTTGTATCCAGGAGACACCACACCTTGTTTGTATGGTTTACCAAAGATACATAAGGACAATTATCCCCTCAGACCAATTGTCAGTAGTATAAATTCAGTTACATATAACATTGCAAAATACCTGGCCACTGTACTAGCCCCACTGGTTGGTAACACTCCATACCATGTAAATAATTCTATGGATTTTGTGGAAAAAATCAGGGGATTGTCATTGCAGGGTGATGAAACCATGGTGTCATACGATGTGACATCCCTGTTCACATGCGTGCCAACAGTATTGGCGATTGAGACAGTCAGGAGTCGTTTGAGTCATGACCCCACGTTAAGGAACAGAACACAGCTCAACCCAGACCAGGTGAGTACTTTGTTGGAGCTATGTTTGAATACCACCTACTTTAAATATAAAGATGTCTTTTATAGACAGAAACATGGTTGTGCTATGGGCTCCCCCGTGTCTCCCATTGTGGCCAACCTCTATATGGAGGAAGTAGAGAGGAAGGCATTGGAGGCATATAGTGGAACCCTTCCAACTCACTGGTTTAGGTATGTGGATGACACATGGGTGAAGATCAAGATCAATGAAGTTGGCCCCTTCACTGACCACATCAATTCTGTGGATGATTACATTAAGTTCACTAAAGAGGAGATGAGGAAAAATCAACTCCCATTCCTAGACTGTGGCATATACCTAGGGAATGAAGGAGACCTGCAAGTGGAGGTTTATCGAAAGCCCACCCACACCGATCAGTACCTGATGTTTGACTCTCACCATCCTCTGGAGCACAAACTGGGAGTAATCCGCACTTTACAACATAGAGCAGGGACCATACCCACCAACCAGGGGGCAAGGAATAAAGAACAGAGACATATAGAAAAAGCATTGAAACAATGTCACTACCCTAATTGGGCCTTCACCAAAGCACAAAAGAACAAACAAAACGACCCAAAACCAGGAAACACCAAGATTAAAAGACCTAGAAGAAGTCACGTCGTTGTTCCATATGTGGCTGGGTTGTCAGAGAAGTTCCGGAGGGTTTTTTCTAAGCACAACATCCCGGTGTATTTTAAACCTAAAACTACTTTGAGACAGATGTTGGTCCACCCAAAGGACCAGGTTCCCAAACATCAGAAGTGTAACTTGGTATATGCAGTAAAATGCACAGAGGAGTGCAAAGATCTCTATATTGGGGAGACAAAACAGATGCTTAGTAAACGTATGTCTCAACATAGGAGGGGGAATTCTTCAGGACAAGAATCAGCTGTCTTCACCCATCTACAAAAAGAGCAACACAGTTTTAAGGATCAAGATGTTCACATTTTGGACAGAGAGGATGGATGGTTTGAGAGAGGCGTCAAGGAGGCCATCTATGTGAAAGTAGAGCGACCTTCTTTAAACAGAGGTGGGGGACTGAGACATCATTTGTCCTCATCATACAATGCTGTTTTGAGAACATTGCCCCGGCGTTTTGCAGACAAGCCAACTGACTCCCCCTCACAGGCAGGGGAGGGGAGACCTGTTTAAACTGCTGGAGCACCATCTTCTCTGGCACACAATTGGACTAACACCTGTCATGTGATTTAGATCATGTGACCCTTTTGTCTACAATTGCCAGAGTTACTTCCTGTGCACCAAATAACTGATGAAGGTGTTTGGATGAACACTGAAACGTCTTGTGTTTTTAAGTATGTTTGTAAGTCCAGTGTTTTTGTAAATTAAACTCTATTTAGAAGGAACTTCTACCTGGATGAATGAATCTCCACAGACAAAACAATAAATGGTTAATAAATATTTATTAATACATTTTTTTGTTTTAAAATGCTATTTGTAAAGCACATAGCAGCAGACTGTTTATCTCACAAATCCTGTAAAGTGATATTTCATTCTTCACCTGGTCGTATTTCATATTTACATACAATTTTTAGTAGTGCTATTAATTGTTTTTGCACATGTAAAGCATTGTGTATGACACTGTCTGAAAAGCCTGCCATTTTTTCACTGTTATAATACAGAATAAAATACTTGTCACATTTGACCTTTTGTGACAACATGCCCCAATAGTGATATCTTATAGGGGTAAGTTGTCACACTGGGCACCAAACAGCCTATTATAAGCTTTTATCAAAATGCAAACAGTAAAACAACAGATGGTCAATGGATATTGAAATTAATACATTTTATGTTTTAAATGGGAAGTGTACCGTTGTCTCTCATCACCACATGTGGGCAGCAGAGACTGCTTGATTATCTGTGCTACTCACAAGAAAGGTTCAGCAGGAATCATGAAGGACTGTATGACAAACAGCATACAGAATTGATGCAAGATTTATATTATAGCCGCATGTAGATAAATTAAGGAATCAGTATGAATGATTAAACATGTTTGATCTGCCTTCAGATTCTTATTTTACACGCAGGTACACAGGAATCGTTCTTTGGAGTCGGATCTTTTTTTTAATGAATCATTTGAACTGGTTCACAAAAGCGGCCTAAACGATTCGTTTATGAATCATAGTGATTCAGTAGGCTAAGAGCGCTTCTCTAGTCAAAACTCAAAACATTAAACGGAAATTTGTCTCTGTCCAACAAAGCATTAGAAGTAAGTCGAAGATTTTTCAACGGGGAGGAAAAATAAAAGTTCAAAAGTACTTTTTTAATACGTGGTTTTGTAATCACGCCGTTAACGCCCGTTACGTAAAGAACCACTGAATCTGTTTTTGAACCGATTCGCGGAAATGAATCAAACTTGCGATTTTTTTCAGCCTTTTCGTCGATGTTAGGACTTTCCCCCCCGCAATTATAAGGTAAGGCTGTGGGCATGTTCACGGCAAATTATTAAAAGTCTATAATATTGACAGAGGTTTTCTCTAATCATAGTTATATTCATAAATTTGCCTCTGGAATACCTTACAGAGGGACAACACAATTCTGACCTGTCTTTTACATGTGATATGTATTTTTCTTGCATTTATAACATTTATAAATGTATGTGACTAAAGAGGTTTCTATTCAAGAACGATATTGTGAGCAGAAAAGCCATATCTTGCATATTTTTTTGGTAGCTGACCCTTAAATATCCCTGATTCACAATCATGTGCAGCTCTTTGACACAGTTCTCCCAAGATAATTTAATATGATAGTATAATTAAATATGTTTTATGAACAGAGAAGTAGTTTAATAGTATGCAATATGACTACTGAATGTGTGACAAACCATGTTTGCAAGCCATAAATGCCACAGGTCACAAATCGTTTGCCAGAGGTTTGGAAAAATCAGGAGCAAACAAAAAACTGGAGACTATTGACATTGTAGTAGAGCTTTAGATTTAGGAGGCCAACAAGGACTGGATTGTTATGAACTGACAAACAACCTGGAAAGACACAAAGATGGATTCATTGATATCAGAATCCTCTGCTGAACTGAATTATGACAATACAGATTTTAGACCTATTATAAACAGAAAATGCAAGACTAGACTCTTAAACTCCCATAAGATTCCGTTTGAATCAATTGGCAACACAAATTAAAACCATCTATTATATCTATGTACACAGAGAGATACTAATGCATGCTTTCCTCAAAATACAGTGCTCATCTATTAGAAAATGCATGATTATCATTTGGGAAGGAGTCTGTTTGAATACAGACAGCTACACAGCCGCTGTCTGGTTCTCCTCAGTGAGAGAAAGCTTATCTCAGAGGTGTAGATCTAACAGCTGCATGCATTTGGTTGTATAAATCTATATTATTCTTGAATAAATCATTTCGACTCAAAGGATCCCAGATGCACAGGCCAGTTTTCACAGGGAGATAAATCACATCCGGCAGCTTTTCCACCTGTTAATTCGTCGAGTACAGTGACAGGCTGAGCAAACATCACCATGCACTTTTAATGTGCCTTGCCAACAGGAATTGTTGTCAGAACTTTGGCTAACGTTCTGGCAAGGTTTCCTCAAACGTTCTTCCAGTAATGTACTGAACATTTGTTAGCACAAAAAGGTTATTAATACAGCTGAAGTCAAAAGTTTACATACACCTTGCAGAATCTGCAAAATGTGAATTATTTTAACAAAATAAAAGGGATCATATATGCATGTTATTTTTTATTTACAGTAGTACTAACTTGAATAAGATATTTCACATAAAAGATGTTTACATATAGTCCACTAAAAGAAAATAATTTGTAAAAGTTTACATACACTTGATTCTTAATACTGTGTTGTTTTCTGAATGATCCACAGCTGTGTTTTTGTTTGTTTTGTTTAATGATAGTTGTTCATGAGTCCCTTGTTTGTCCTGAACAGTTAAACTGCCCGCTGTTCTTCAGAAAAATCTTTCAGGACCCACAAATTCTTTGGTTTTTCAGCTTTGTGTACTTGAACCTATTCCACCAATGATTGTATGATTTTGAGATTCATGATTTCCCACTGAGGACAACTGAGAGACTTATATACAACTATTACAGAAGGTTCAAATTAGGGCTGTACGATTCTATTCGAGTATTAGATTTAAAGAAATCCTCAATTTAATTTTGCCTGTGTCGAGTAATTGGCAAAATACCGGAAGTGGTGCAATCTGAGAACCCGTGTGCTATTTCATCAGATTTGTAAGGTTAATCATTTATAAACCTATGCAAACACAGGAGAGAAACGTCACATCAGTACGTTTCTCAATATGCTAACTGTTCACCATGATTTCAAAATAAAAGTTTAAACCCTCATGTTTTGATGTCCACATATTTAACAAATTACAGTGTCTGCAGCATTTCTGTCGTAAAGAAATTGCCAAATATTTAAGATTAGGTAGACATTTAAATTAAATGTTTGTTGAGTCAATATTAAACAAGGATTAAACAAAGATTAAAGTGTAAAAACAATCATCTGGCCGTTGGTGCCCTCTGCAGGCATTTGTGATAATGTGTAATGTACATTAGCTCTACTGTTTATAATACATTATGTATTTTAACAGTTTTGTTCAATAAAACTGTTAAAATACTTGCTTTTGATACTTTATTTGAACTATTATCTGAATTATTATTGCCTCATTGATATTATATATGTATTTTAAGTCATTTTAAAGGCTATTGTTAACTTTTTATTATTACAAAAAATAATAATTCGAATTATCCGATTACTCGATTAATCATCAGAATAACTGACAGATTACTCGATTACCAAAATAATCGTTAGCGTCAGCCCTAGTTCAAATGCTCACTGATGCTTCAGAAGGAAAAACGCTGCATTAAGAGCCAGGGGTGTAAACTTTTGAACAGAATGAAGATGTGTACACTTTTCATATATTACTTAAATGTCACAAAATGTAAAATGTACACATCTTCATTCTGTGTAGAAGTTTACATCCTTGGCTTTTATGCATAGTTTTGTCCTTCTGGAGCATCAGTGAGCATTTGAACCTTCTGTAATAGTTGCATATGAGTGCCTCAGTTGTCCTCAGTGTGAAAAGATGGATGTCAAAATCATATTGATGGAAAGGGTTCAAATACACAAAAATGCAGAAAAACCAAAGAATTTGAGGGTGCTGAAGGATTTTTTCTGAGGAACAGCGGGCAGTTGAACTGTTCAGGACAAACAAGGGACTCAACAACTATCACTAAACCAGAAAAAAACCCATCATTCAGGTAACAACACAGTGTTAAGAATCAAGTGTATGCAAACTTTTGAACAGGTTAATTTTTATAAATGTAACTATTATTTTCTCTTGTGGACTATGTAAATGTCTTTCATGTGAAATATATTATTCAGATCAGTTCTAAATGAAAAATAACATGCATTTTGTATGATGCCTCTTATTTTGGTAAAATAATCAACATTTCGCAGATTCTGCAAGGTGTATGTAAACTTTTGACCTCAACTGTATTTTTGCTTGAATATACTGTACTTTAAAATATCTCTAACAGGTTTGAATTGAAGTAAAAGTGAATAATTAATTAAACTTTTAATTTTTAAGTAAACCATTTCTTTCTTTAAGCAGAAGATCTGCTCAACTTCAATCCTAAACTGGAATGTTCTGAGCATGCAAACTCAGAGAAGCACAGAGACAGAGAACATCTTGAAACTGACGAGCCAGTATGAGGTTGCTGCCGCTTGCTATAAAGATGACGGAGAGCAGAACAAACAGGACAAAAGATGAGTATTGCTTTTGATCAGCTATATTCGATTTTTATCCAGTTACCTTTTCAGTGAAAATGCACTCATCCTTCTCTGATAAGTAAATTAATCCAATTGTAAATTCTGATTTGTGGCTACACTTCTGCTGTGATGATGAGAGCACCTTTACATTGGCTCTTATTGGATCTGGTTTTCAGAATAAAACGTCACGGCACAATAAATGGCCTGAATTAACCTGGCTAGATAGAATGCTCCTGCTTTTTAGGGGGTCTACTTCAGGGCAGATGAATTTTATGATGCAACTGAATATAATATAGTCCCCAACAGATGAAAGGAAACAGTTTTATTAATGGGGGAATCTTATGAAACCCGATAGCATTTCTGGTCATCGTAAAAAATATAATTGATTTTTATTGCCATAATAAAAAGCAAACAAACTAAATGTTCGTTCTCATCACTTGAATCGGGGAAATATATATATATATGTATGTATGTATATGTGTGACCCTGGACCACAAAACCAGTCATAAGGTTAAATTCTACAAAACTGAGATATATATATCATATGAAAGCTCAATAAATATGCTTTCTATTGATGTATAGTTTGTTAGAATATTTGGCCGAGTTACATCTCTTTGAAAATCTGTAATCTAAGGGTGCAAAAAAATCAAAATACTGAGAAAATCACCTTTAAAGTTGTCCAAATTAAGTTCTTAACAATGCATATTTCTAATCAAAAATTAAATTTTGATAGGTTTACAGTAGGAATTTTACAAAAAAATCTTAATGTAACATGATATTTACTTAATTTCCTAATGATTTTTGACAGTCAATCAATAATTTTGACCCATACAATGTATTTTTGGCTATTGCTACAAATATACCCCAGCGACTTAAGACTAGTTCTGTGGTCCTGGGTCACACACACACACACACACACACACACACACACACACACACACACACACACACACACACACACACACACACATATATATATATATATGCTTACTATGTGACATTGAAAATTATTTGCATTTCTGAACAGTTTAGTTTTTTAGTTTTTAGTTTTTTCACATGTCATTTGTGTATTTTTTTATTTTAGGGTAAAATGATCTTGACACTTTTTTTAATTTGAAAGGGAACTTGTGAGAAGCAGGAAGGAACAATGTGCTGGGTATGTGTGGGTGAGTGGGTGGAGGGTGTGTTTGTGGTTTTTTACACTATTGACCTTGTTTGGCTTCTATTTCAAAACTATGGGGAACAAAGAGTCAGAGTTCCAGACGAAGAGTTTAATCAAATGCTTTCTTCCTTATATAAATGCTCATGTGAGTAATGATCAACATTAGAGTGTAGCTGCCAAAGTTTGTAGTGAACTTACTGTAATGTTCTCTAGGGACTCGACATTTCGTTCCACATTTTACCCCGCAACACAAACCATCAGGACAGCTCAATTTGTCTTTATATCTCTTGTTTACAGATACTTTGTGATTTTAGGTCTTTGTCTTGTGGCTCACACAGACAGTATGCAAACATGCACAATATTCAAAAGACTTTCTCCAGACTCCGACAATTTCCCACCGTGATGAACACACTATTAGTGGGTTTGTTATCGGAAGGACAGTTTCTGGGAATGAGCGTATGAGTAGGATATTTCAAAACACTTATATCTCAGTTGCAAAAATATCTGACCACATCTGTGATCACATCGTAACCCATTGGTCAATTTAAAGTTCCCATAATGGTTTATTTACTTTATGACATCAAAAGTGTGTCTCATTGTAAATGCTTTATCTCAGTGAGAAATATTTAGATTATGACGCTTTGTAAACTAATGTTTTTGTAGGCTACTGAATGTCCTCAATTTGTAATGATAGATAGATAGATATTTTTAGTTTTGTATTATTATACTTGTATTTTAATGTAATTTTACATTTAATGAAATCTAAAAATGTATATTAATATTCACTCTAAAAAATGCTGGGTTAAGGACAAACCCAGTGATTGGGTTGTTTTAAACCCAGCAGTTGGGTTAAATATTTAACCCCAGCCTTTTGGCTAGTTTCATTTAACTCAACAATTGTTTAAAAATTACTATATGGCCAGCTTAAAATTAAAGGTATAGTTCACTCAAAAATGAAAATTTGATGTTCATCTGCTTACCCCCAGGGCATCCAAGATGTAGGTGACTTTGTTTCTTCAGCAGAACACAAATGAAGATTAACGAAAACTGGTGCAGCCTGCCAGCCACACAATGGCAGTGGATGGACACCAGACCTTTAAAAGTAAAAAAAAACAAAAAAAAAAAACAACATGCACAGACAAATCCAAATTACACCCTGCGTCTCGTGATGATACATTGATGTCTTAAGACACTTAGGTTTTTTTTTTTTGTCTTAAGGTTTTTGCGAGAAACTGAACAGTATTTATATCATTTTTTACCTTTGATACACAGCCACGTCCATCTGTCCTGAGCACAAGCTTTTCATCCGGCTCGTTACATGTGAACGCGCTCTGGCGTAGAATACGCAAACGCCGTAAGGGGAAATCAGTGAAAAGTCCCGGATGAGTTTGCGCAAGCAAACGTAATCTTTAAGCTTTAAATTGGTTTGAACAATCAGGATAAGCGCAAGTAATTACCATTTTGAATAGCCACAGTCTCTGTGCACTGTGTAAACAATGAATGTAGTATACATGCGACAGATCGCTTCCGGCGTTTGCGTATACTACGCCAGAACGTAACGTGCCTGATGCTAAACTCGTGCTCATGACAGATGGATGTGGCTGTGTATCAAAGGTAAAATATGATATAAATACTGTTTAGTTTCTCGCAAAACATCAATGTATCGTCACAAGTCGCAGGGTGTAATTTGGATTTGTCTGTGCATGTTTTTTTTTTTTACTTTTAAAGGTCTGGTGCCCATCCACTGCCATTGTTTGGCTTGCAGACTGCACTGGTTTTTGTTAAAAATCTTTGTGTTCCGCTAAAGAAACAAATTCACCTACATCTTGGATGCCCTGGGGGTAAGCAGATAAACAAAATTTTCATTTTTGGGTGAACTATCCCTTTAACTCAAAATGCTGGATGCATAAATACTAGAGGCATAAGTAGTAATTAAGCAATTGTTGAGTTAAATAAAACTACACTCTAAATATTGCTGGTTTAAGAACACCACAACTTGGGTTATTTGGCAACCCAGCGGTGGGTAAATATTGGACCAAACACATGCTGGGTTATTTTGACCCAGCTTGTTGGGTTAAATGTTTTTACCCTATGTTCACCTATTGTTTAAAAATTATTAAATTGCTGACTTAAAATGGGCTGGAAATTAAATCACACAGAATTAGAGCCAACTGCCATAATCAAAAGATGAACATTCTAAAGCAAGGATTAAAATATGGATAAAAATATAATTATATTTATTTGGGTGAATACATTACATACATTAAAACTCGTTTAACAAGCATTTTTTAATAAAAAAAAACAAAAAAAAACACAACATTTAAAAGCAGCATTTGAATTTAAAGTGTATTTGACAGTTCTCTGTAATAACTTTTCACCAAAAGAGTGCTAATTCTCGTGTCGGTGTGTCTGTGAAATTTAAGCCGGTGATAGGCTGCTGTTCACTGGGGGAACTGTGAACCTCAGACCGCCGCCTTGTTTCACTCATAGCTGAAAGATGCCATGTCTGACTTCATAACCTGCCCATAAACTAACAATACTGAGATTGGAGAACATATTTTAACATTAAATTAAATTCAATATTTAAATGAATAAAAACTATTTATGTTATGCAAGGAAAAAGGCATTTCCATCACATGAAACTACTGCTGCTGACGCAGCTGACTGATATTTCGTCCTTGTATGTTGCATTGCGTAAAATAATATAATTTACAGCACAGTAAAAACTTTATAAAATGGAATAAAATGCATACAAACCTTTATTTCGCTGAAAAAGTGCAGCAAATTGGCAACATTGGCAATTGAGAACCGCTCTCTCCTGTAGAGGACACAAAAAAGCCTGTACTCAGACTTTTTTTAATTCAGCTGCTGGGTTGTTTTATCAGAGATAGGCTCAACTCAGCGGTTGGGAAGAAAAAAATAACCAGAAACAGCTTAGTTACAGAAAAACTACTTAGCACCTGGGTAAAAAAAAAAAAAAAAAAATTACAAATAACCCAATAAAATGACCTAGCAGGCTGAACCCAGCATTTTTTAGAGTGCAGAAATACTACCCAACACCTGGGTAAAAAAAAAAAAAAATTACAAATAATCCAATAAAATGACCCAGCAGGTTAAACCCAGCATTTCTAGGAAAAAAAACAGCATTTTCTAGAGTGCAGAAAAATTACCCAGCACCTGGATAAAAAAAATAAATATTAAAAATAACCCAATAAAATTACCCAGCATTTGGGTGAAAAAAATAACCCAACATTTTTTAGAGTGCAGAAATACTACCCAGCACCTGGGTAAAAATAAAATATTAGAAATTACCCAATAAAATGACCCAGCAGGCTGAACCCAGCATTTGGATAAAAAAATGGGTTGTTTTGACACATCCTTTTGGGTAGTTTTATTTAACTCAACCGTTTTTTAAAAATGACTGTATGGCTGGTTTAAAATGAACCCAAAATATGTCGTAAATTACAAATCAGACACAATTACCAAAGTCCAAGTGGCAGACAAGACAGTCCAAGGGGGCGATGACAGTGGGAGGAGCCAGGGAGGAAACAGGAGGGACCCGGAGCAGGAGGAACAGAGCAAGACCCAGGCCGCAACCATGAAGACCCACGGTGGAGCCGACGGAGGGAGGAGCCATGGTGGAGGATGGGCTGACGACTCCAGGGGTCCGACCGACAGAGGCGGAGCAGGAGCCCGAGGCGGAGATGGAGAGCCGAAGATCCTGGACGACACCGCGGATCCGGAGGGCCAAGGCGGAACTGGAGGCTCTGGCGACTGAGGCGGAGGCGGAGTTCCGGAAGTCCGCGGCGGAGCCGGAGCAACAGAGGACTGAGGTGGAGCCGGGGGGAGGGAGGAGCCCAACGGAGCCGATGGGACAGAGCGACGAGGCATAGCCAGAGTAGAGTCCGTAGGCGATGGCGGGACGGCAACCGACCAAGGCGAAGCCGGAGGGAGGAGGGAGCCCGGTGGAGCTGGTGGGCTGACGGGCGACGCTAGAGACGAGGGAGCTGAGAGCCGTGGTGGAGCCGCAGGGTCGGAGGGCCGAGGCGGAGTTCTGGACTCTCAGGCTGGAGGCGGAGATGAGGGATCCTCCAGCCGAAACGCCGATGGAAGCTGGCAGACCCGCGGCGAGCCCACTGCACAGGTGGTGGACTGAGGGTGAGCAGGGGGACTGACAGAAAACAGCGGTGATTCTGGAAGGCTGGGCGGAACCAGCGGTGACTCAGGAAGACTTGACGGGACCAGCAAAGATTCAGGACGGCTGGACGGAACCAGCGGAGATTCAGGACGGCTGGACGGAACCAGCGGTGACCAGGCAGATCCAGACATCGACAGAAGAGGGAGGGTGGGTGGGAAGTCCAGGCAGACAGGCATTTCTGTGAAGAAGTCTATTAAGTCCCCAGAGTGTTGCTCAAGCTCATCCCCAGTGGTGGTGCAGTGGGCAGGGCTCTCTACCGCCCTCTCTTGCTACACGCAGCACTCCACCGTCACGGATGTAATGGCCGGCTCTCGCACCTGGTCGGAAGTGTTGAGCTCATCGGCGCTCCATACTGCTGTCGCTCCGGGCTCAGGCTCTCCGTCCGCGGTGAAACCGGGCTTGTACTCTGCGTGTCGGGGTGATGGTTGGCTGGGCTCTGGGTCTGGAGTGGTGCTGACGTCCTTCTCGACGATGTCGACAGTCCATGATGATCCACAGGACGCCAGCACCCACTCGATGTATTCCGGCAGACTCTCCCTGGATAGCAGCGCCTTGGTGGTGGTATTGGGTCCGATGAAGTAAAATTTGCAGAGGCTGCTATCCGGGAAGTGGGAATGTTTCGCCAGAAGGAGAGTCACGGGTGTGGTCCTCAAGAGAGCGTTGCTCCTGCTTCAGGAGGATGAGGAGAACAGTGGGATCCATAGTGAAAAAAATAGAAAAAATAAAACACTGAGAAAAAACGGAAAAATAAACGCAGGGGAAGGTGCCGGGTATAAACTGTTTAGGTCGGTCTTTTCTGTTATGGTTGCGTGCTGGATGGACGAGACGTGAGACGAGATACAAAAACCAACGATATATTTAATATAATCTTCAGACTGGACAGGCAGGAACACTGAGAACATCCACACACAAAGTACAACGTTTAAAGACCAACAGGGAACTGAAAACACTGAAAAGACTTATAAAGGGTGTGCTAATTACAAGGACAGGTGCAGGGAATCACAGTAATGATGGGCTAAACCAAATCACACAGATCAACAGGGGGAGACAACGGGAGAAACCAAAGACATAAACTGACATGACTGTGACAATTACTAACTGGTTTGTAGTTTTAAACATATTTTACTGATGCATCCAAGACATATTAGTCAACTAGTTGACTTAATATTGGTGACAAATCAGTACAATTCGCAACAAAAATGTAGAATATATCACACCAATGTAAAATACATCACAAAAACTGAACATTTAAGTTTGCAACGAATAAAAATATATATACAAGATGAACAAATGCAAGACTTTGAGTTCAGCACAAAACTCTCCAACATAAAGAGACAGATGTAATTACTAACTAACAGAGTGTTTTGATCATTTACACTACTGTGTAAAATTTGGGGTCAGTCATTTTTATAAACTTTTTCATGTCATTAAATTGATCACGAGAGACACTGAAGACATTTATTTTAGTTAAATGCTGTTTTTTTTTTTTTACTTTTTAGAAAACAAAATCAATCACAGTTTCCACAAAAACATTAAGCAGCACAATAGATAGTAATAAGAAATGTTTCTCAAGCAGCAAATCATCATATTAGAATCATTTCTGAATCATGTGACACTGAAGACTGGAGTAATCATGCTGAAAATTCAGCTTTGCACCACAGGAATAAATTACATTTTAAAATATGTTTAAATAGAGAACACTTATTTGAAATTGTAATAATATTTCACAATTTTTCATGCACTTTTATTCAAATAAATGCAGCCGTGTTAAAACTTTTTTCAAAAGTATCTAACCAACCCCAAACATTTAAACAGCAGTGTATTTTTATAAAGCATTTAAAGTTCACTTCCAGAAAAAAAATTACAGATAATGTACTCACCCCTTTGTCATCCAAGATGTTCATGTCTTTCTTTCTTCAGTCACAAAGAAATTGTTTTTTGAGGAAAACATTTCAGGATTTATATACATATAATACACTTACATGGTTCCCCGAACTTTGAACTTCCAAAAGTTTAAATGCGACTTAAAACAATCCCAAATGCAGTTGTAAATGATCCCAGCCGAGGAGGAAGGGTCTTGTCTAGTGAAACAATCGGTTGTCATTAAAAAAATACAATTTAAATACGTTTAACCTCAACACTCGTCTTGTCTTGTATTCTGGGTTAAGACAGCTAGGGTATGTCGAAAAACATTGTATTTTCTCCCTCAACTTCAAAAATCATTTCAAAATCATCCTACATCCCTACAGAAGTACAAGTTTGCAAAATTAACATGCAAAAAAGATCAATCACCCTTAACAAAAAAGGTAAAACAGCGATGTAGGGCAATTTTAAAGTTGAGGGAGAACATGAGATGGGAATTTTTCAACATATCCTTACTGTCTTGAACCGGATAACACAGAGTTCAGGGAGAGCAAGATGAGACGAGTGTTTGACTTTAAAAAGTATAGAATTTTTTTTATGAAAACAACTGATAGTTTTGCTAGGTAAGACCCTTCTTCCTCAGCTGGGATCAGCAGTTTACAACAATATGGCAAAAATATCTTAGCACGATTTTTTCAGAAATATCATGATTTTATCACGATTCTTTGTCATGTTGGTTTTACTATTTTGCAAGTTGTCTGAGCAGTACAGCCAAACTAATTTCCCTATTAAAAACTTTATTTCATCTTTATTATTAAAAAATAAGAACAAAGATAGGCTTCATGTTACAAATACACATAATATATAAATAAAACAAACAGTGCTTAAATTTTCAGGTACAGTAGGTGCAATTTTCAAGAAACTGAATTAACAAATATAAAAATAAAATACTATATATACACTATGTACATTCGGTAATCAGCAGCATGTTTAGTTCTGTCGCTTTAAGAGCTGCACACATCTGATATGCAGGCGCACATCCTTTTTCTCTCAACTGTCTACTTTCGCTTTAGACATAACAAACTGTGTTTATATGTAATACTTGTGTGTTTTTGATAGCATTTTTGTAATCAGATGCGAAAGACAGCTTAGTCCAGTAATCAGGCACTGCTTGACAAGCTTTTATTGGGCGTGTGCTTCAGGTGTAAGCACTCATGAAGCGCATGCCAGAACAGCGCACGGACGAAATAACGCTATTTATCCTGCAAGGCTTTGTACTGTATGCAAATTATGTACTTTTGTGATTGTGTGTAAGTGCAGTGTCCCCTGAGTGTATTAAAGGGGTCATCGGATGCCCATTTTCCACAAGTTCATATGATTCTTTAGAGTCTTAATGAAAAGTCTATAATATACTCTTGTTAAAAATCCTCAATAGTAGTGTAAAAAAACACCCTTTCACCTTGCCAAAATCAGCTCTGCAAAAAACTCATTTTATTGCATGGTCCCTTTAAATGCAAATGAGCTCTGATCGCCCTGCCCCTCTCTGATGTGGAATTATGAGTAATGTTTACTTTAGCCTTGTTTAGCTGCGTTTAGCCACTTTTAGCGACAAAACTTGCCAACAAGCACATCATTGAGAAAGGCAGTTTAAAAAACTCTTATACTCACTTCTGCTGTGGGTAAAGCTGCATCAGGAACGATTCGCACGAACATAGACGCATATTTAGATCAGGATCGGCCATTTCCTTTTTAAAAACAAAAGTAACGTTATCCTCTGCGTCTTCAGCAGCTCAGATGTCAGGAGTAAATGATGGCTGCTGTGTTCATTATTACATCCAATAACAGAACACCTCAATCGCTCAATCAGAGACATTCTTGTCTTCCTCTGCACCTGAGTCACACAATGGTAATTGGAGTCCGACTATTTCGGTGAGGCGCTAATGTCAATCAACTATCGCAGAAGTGGCCTCTGTTGGTGTGTCGTCTCACCGACAAGAAGCCGAGAATGACCTGATTTTAAAATGGGGATATTACTTTTAAAGATAAAAAAATACCACTGGGTGGATTTTTATCATTGTAGGGTGGTTGTGTACACAAACCGCCAACACACATTAATATTCAAACAACATGTAAAAGTAAGTTTTGCATCCATAGCAGATCATGGACGCATTTTAATCGTCCATGATCAAAAATCGTCATATAACACACCCCTAGTTTGAAGCTGTATTCAAACTGCATTTTGTAAGTTCAAAATTAAGGCACCATTGAATCCTAAAACGTCTTTCTCAAAAACATAATTTCTTTACGACTGAAGAAAGAAGGACGTGAAAGATGAGTACATTATCTGTAATTTTTGGTTCTGGAAGTGAACTTCTCCTTTAATGCACGAAACAACTTTAATTTAGACATTCAACTGAAACATCCTATCCACTCACTGTCTGCTCGTCAAAGTGCAATATCTCTGTTATTCTGTCCTCCCCTCCAGCGGTTTCTCAGTTTAAGCATCACTCTGCTGACAGGCTCAGTGTACTGCTTGTTGGCCAGTCCCAGTATGATTGGAATGATGGCCATGCTCCCGATTCCCGTACAGGACATAATGATGTACAAAGAGGAGCTCTGCAAGCTCACCACGCCCTGAAGAGCCGTCACGGACATGAGTTGGAAGATGATGTAGGGCACCCAGCAGACCAGGAACGTTAGGGACACGGCAGCCACGCATTTGGCGTAGCGCAGGTTAAGCTGCTGTTCGTGCTCCGACGGCTGCTGCTGCTGCTGAAGACGGTCCACTGCGCGATGGAGCTTACAGATGTTCTGCAGCTGCTTGTGTGCGATCCACAACACCCGTCCCGTCATGGCTATGATGGACAGCATGGCTGGCAGCACCAGTCCACACACTTCCAAATAAATGAAGGCCTTGGGAAAAACCTGTTTGTAGGTGCAAACCTCGTCCTCTTTCGAGGAGTTACGAGATGTGGATGATCCTGTGAGTGTCTCATTTGAGTCTGAGCTCTTGTTGGCTTTGGGTTCAACCCAATTATTCCATCCGAAGGCTGGAAGCGATGCATACAGCAACGGCGGGAGCCAAACCGTCAACAAGGCCAATGGGAAGCAGCGGTGAACCCAGAACTGGCTGTGGTGGAGTGGGCTGACGATGCACAGGTAGCGTTCGTAATGCACCATCACTAGATTGAAGAGGAACGATAGGAAAAGAAAGTTTGGGAAGATGTACATCACCAAGCAGTGCTTGAAATCTAGCTGCCGGTCGAGTGACATGCGGGGAATGAATTGCAGGGTGATGCCGGTGCACAAGTCGGCCACTAGAAGGCTCAGGAAGAAGTAGTTGGGAGTGTTATGGAGCTGCCGGTTGCAGGCGATGCCTATTATGATGAAGAGGTTGGAGATGATGATGATTGAAGACAGCGGCACTGTCAGGTAGAAGATCAACTTCTCGCTGTTTTGCTTGTCGACCGGATCCATGATGGAGTGATGTTCCTCGCTGGAGTAAACCAGGCTAAAGCTTCTCCATCCACTGTGAGGGTGAGTCCTGAAAACATAAGAAATGTAGAGTAAATAGGTACCCAGAATTTGGGTAAAAAAAACAGCATTTTTAAAGTATTCTGCCCTACAAAGGCAAAGTGCAGTAACTACGCCAACACTGTAACTGAGTAAAATGCTTTTAAACAAAATTGAACCAGGAGACTTTGCCACAAGTCAAAAGAAAGTAATAGATCTATAGATAGATTGATAGATCGATAGATAGAGAGTGCAGAATAATATTTTTTCCCACATCCAAACCACAACAAACTTAACTTTTTTATGTTGTATTTTTATACTTATGAAATGTAATATTTTTATTTTTCATTAAATGTAAAAATGTCAATTAATTTCAAAAGGTGAACTTTTATTAATAACCAATTTAAAAAATGTTCATCACTGAATTATTTTTTCAACTTAATAATGCATTTTCCTTTACTGAACATATAATAAATGTTATTTTCCAACCCATTTTGGGTCCATTTTAAGCAAGAAATATAGTATTTTTCTTAAGCAATAATTGAGTTAAACAAAACTAGAAGCCTGGGTCAAAACAACCTAGTTGGTGAGTTTGTCCATATTTCACTCACCTCTGTTGTTTTTAACCCAGCATTTGTTAGATTTTAATTAATTCTACATATTTTTTTATTATAAATAAATTAGTTTATACATTTCAACTTTTTATTTACGTTGTTTGTTATTTAAAAAAAATCCCCCCAATGTTCAAGAGTAAAGAGTCCTGAAAACACAAGTTATGTAGAGTAAACAGGTATTGCCTAAAATATCAGTTCAGCTGCTCTCAAACATTATCATTCATCTCGCAGCACTAACGGTTTGTTTCACTTCCCGTTTTCTGTAAGACGGAATGAGAGTTAAAGGCATAGTTCATCAAAAAATGAAAATGCTGTCATTAATTACTTACCCTCATGTCATTTCAAATCTGTAAGACCTTTGCTCGTCTTTGAAACACAAATGAAGATATTTTGGATGAAATTCGAGAGCTTTCTGACCCTGTGTAGACAGCAACGCGTCGTTGTACTCTTGTACACATAAAGTATTTAGTACTTTTAACATCTGACCCACATGAAATCAATAAAAGGAATAGGTAACCAAACAAAAAAACACTCTAAATGCAGAGATGGTGAAAACTCTCTCATGACATGCTGTTGTTTATTTCTGTGGAACAGTGTTCTTTTAGTGTTATTACTGCTATCTTAGTATATAATATTTTGATTTAGATTTTATTTTTCATTTTATTATAAAGTTTTTGTTATTTTGCTGTATGTTTACTTTTTAAAATTCCTATTTTAGGTTTCTTTTTAAATTTCTGTTTAGTACTTATAACAATTTTACCTTGAACTAACTCAAATAATTTTTTAATTATTATTATTTTTTAATAGTTATTAATTATTTTTAATTCTTTTTTACTTCTGCTAGTGTTTAACAGTTAACCAAAATGTTATAATTATTTTTTTATTATCTGTTTTATTTAACAGTAACAACACTGCGGTATATATATATATTTTTTTTGTTGTTGTTTTTTGTTTTTGTTTTTTATTCTTTTTTTTTATATAAAATTGTAAAATATTTTTTTAGATTTTTGAAAATTGTATAAAATATTTATAAAAGTCTGTATGGCTTGCATGCTATTTTTCTAGACTTCTCAACATAACATGATACATTTTTTTGTGAGAAACAGACCAAAATTTAAGTGATACTGTTTACACCTAAAGGATGCATGTTGGTACACTACCAGTCAAAAGTTTTTGAACAGTATGATTTTTATGGTTTTTAAAGTGTCTTCTGCTCAACAAGCCTGCATTTATTTACAAAGTACAAAAAAAGTACAATTTTAAAATGTAATTCATTCCTGTGATCAAAGCAAAATTTTCAGCATCATTACTCCAGTCGTCAGAGTCACATGATCCTTTAGAAATCATACTAATATGTTGATTTGCTGCTTTAGAAACATTATTATAAATATTTAAAACAGTTGAGAACATTTTATTTAGGATTCTTTGATAAATAGAAAGATCCAAAGATTAGCATTTATCTTAAAAGTTTTGGGAAGGAAATTATAGAAATTAATACTTTTATTTAGCAAGGATGCTTTAAAATGATCAAAAGTGATGTTATAATTTTACAAAAGATTTATTCAGTTTTTCAGATACAAGTTGTTCTTCTGAACTTTCTCTTCATCAAAGGAACCTGAAAAAATTCTGCTCAGCTGTTTTCAACAACAATAATAATAATAATAATAATATATTTTGAGCAGCAAATCAGCATATTAGAATGATTTCTGAAGGATCATGTGACACTGACGACTGGAGTAATGATGCTGAAAATTCAGCTTTGCATTACAGGAATAAAATAGATTTTAAAATATATTCAAATAGAAAACTGTTATTTTAAACAGTAAAACATATTTCGAAATGGTACTGTTTTTTTCTGTTCTCTGGATCAAATAAATGCAGACTTCTTTAAAAAACATTAAAAAAATCTTTTACCAGTAAAGACTTTTGACTGGTAATGTACCTCAAAAGGTACATTTTAGTAGTTTTTAAAAGGGTACCAGCCCAGTGACAGCTTTTAACAATACGACAGTATGTTTTTGTTTTTTCCTGAGAGTGTGGGAAAGATGATCAGTGACTTAAATTTCGGTCTGTTCTTTGCAAAAATGTATGATATCATGTTGAGAAGTCTAGAAAAATAGCATGCAAGCCATACAGACTAGTTTTTATAAATCTTTGATGTAATTTTCAAATATCTAAAAGATATATTTTAAAATCATATAAAATGTATCTTTTTTATTATATAAGAAAATGGCATGCATTGGAAAACTAAACTAAACTAAAACAGAATTTAAAAAAGAAGAAAACTAAAATCAACAAATCTTTAAAATTGCTGAAGGATTCTTCTAAAACATCATCATTAAATAACAACTGAATTTTTATTTTATCCCTTTAACATCTGATCATTTTGGATTCAACATCCAAAATAATCAGTTTGTTAGGAACTGACTTTTCTACTAGTCAAAACATCTGCCATTTCTTAATCATGATGCACAATTGACATTTAAAAACACTCAGGCTATACGCTGCATAGAGTAAAGATAGTGAATGCGGATAAAAACCACAACCAAAACTGCCTGACCACAACGTATCACAGAGAGCATGCTTAACTTTCTCGCAGGTCTTAATAAGGCAGTGCTGCACAGTTGCATCTGGCAAATGCTTAAATATTCATATAGTTTCATGTTTCCATTTGTATTAAACAAAGGTGGCATGACTGCTATCAAATGTTTATTACTAGCCAAGCCAACTTTCCTCTTCATTCAAGGTGAAACTGAGGTTAAGTGATGCTTTATGTTCGATTTGGTCTTTGATTTTACTTTCCCTTCAAGATAATAAACAATTCACTCACTGAAAATCAGTACAAATAATTAATTGCTCATTTATGAAAGAGTTTTTAACCAATTCAACCATATATAGTGGACATAAACATGAGGTTTTAGGGTTTTGAAAAGCTTCAAAGACAGTTATGATCTAAATGAAGAAGAAATGAGCATATGCATATTTTCTAATTCACTAAAAAGCAAAAATAAGCAAAATAGTGACAAATAACTTAAGGCGAGACTTTAGGTGAATAAGGTAAAAAATAACTAATAGTCATCACCTTACTTGCCCTGTTAATTGATTACATTGATAATGTAATCTCATTTTGTCACTCCATAATTCAGAAAAAAAAAAAAAAAACTTAGAACAGACAGAAAACAATGTACTTTTTACCATTTTTGGGGGAATAAAAGGGTGTATAAAATCAAGCAATTTATATATGAACAAATCCCTCAGTAAAAACCTTCAGAATATAGATAGGAACAAAAAAATCAAGTTTGGTGTGTGTAACTGTTACTGAAGTGGAGATTTATGGCTCAGTGTAGGAAAAAAAACTCATTTTAAGAAAACAGCCTATGGAAGTAAAATACTGACAAATGTTTTTGAAGCAAAACAGGGTGCTGTATAGCACTAACTGAAATAAAATGCATCGTATTAACAGTGCTTGCATTTTAAGGTTGTGCAATTCAACATGGGTGGATATTTAGGCTGTGAATTTTTCAAGTGGAAACATAAAATTTCATTTGTAAAATTGTCAATGTTAATAATACAGATTATTTTAAAATACGACTTTCACTGTTGCATTGTTTACAATTTCAATATTAAATATTCATATTATTTTAAAATACAAATTTAACAATTGCAGTGTTCAAAATTTCAATACTAAATAATTTCAATAAAACCTTTGATACTTGACAGGACATTTCGGTGCGTATTATTTCGCTTCCAAAAATTCACCGATTCAAATTCGCCAAGAAATTCGATGCTACACATCTGGGTATGGCAGGAAGAGCAATTGAGCATCGATACAAAATCGACGCCTGTTGCTTATTCATTTGATTTTTAATTTGAAATGAAATAAGCAGAAATAATATATAGATCAATGTTCAGTCAAGTGTAAATACACAGCAGTCATAACTTTTCTTTTAGACATTATGCTCAGTTTTGGATAAGCGATGGTAAGTGCAAATACTGTAATGCAAATAGGCTGAATTGGTATCGAGGGTGGATAATTTAATTTTTACTGTATTATCATAGCCACAGTCAGGAACGTTTCATTTTGCCAGCTTTGCCAGTTATTATAAATGTGGACAGTGTAGATGCTTAAGTAAAATGTAATAACGCTTAGGCTTGAAAAGTCGCTGTTTCACGGTGTTCGGCCATCCACCAACGTACTTGCCCACCGCCCAACCTTTCGTTATTTATAAAAATTGTATAATGAAATAATTTTTATAGAAATAATATCAATGTAGTTCAGCGGAACAACAGACAATCGTCCGCTTCAGGATGATACAGCAGGTGCAACAGCGCACAAGACGAGTGATCCTGCGAGATGATTGACATGACGATTAATATAGATAGATACAGTATAAAATAGCAGTTTTTTTTTGTTTAAACAGTTTCTTTTTTAACTCTAGCCTAATATTTTATTTCCCTGGGCCCACCCAGTAGGTGAGCAATCGGTGGATGGCCGAACACCGTCAAACACCCACTCTGCACAAGCCTAAAGTGTTATTAATTATCTAGCTATTGATCAACATTTTACTTAAAGGGATAGTTCACCCAAAAATGAAAATTTAATGTTTATCTGCTTACCCCCAGGGCATCCAAGATGTAGGTGACTTTGTTTCCTCAGAAAAACACAAACGAAGATTTTTAATGAAAACCGGTGCAGTCTGCCAGCCTTATCATGGACGTGGATGGGCACTAAACCTTTAAAAGTAAACAAAAACATGCACAGACAAATCCAAATTACACCCTGCGGCTCGTGACGATACATTGATGTCCTAAGACACGGAACGATCGGTTTTTGTGAGAAACTGAACAGTATTTATATCATTTTCTTACCTTTGATACACAGCCACGTCCATCTCTCCTGAGCACGAGTTTGGCATCAGTCACGTCACATGAGCACGCGCTCTAGCGTAGAATACGCAAACGCCGGAAGCGATCTGTCGCATGAATACGACACTCATTGTTTCCACAGTGCACAGAGATTGTGGGTATAGCGGCTATTCAAAATGGCAATTACTTGCGCGTATCCTGATTGTTTAAACCGATTTAAAGCTAAAAGATTACGTTTGCTTGCGCAAACTCATCTGGGACTTTTCACTGATTTCCCCTTACGGCGTTTGCGTATACTACGCCAGAAGCGCGTGGACATGTGACGTGACTGATGCCAAACTCGTGCTCATGACAGATGGACGTGGCTGTGTATCAAAGGTAAAAAATGATATAAATACTGTTCAGTTTCTCGCAAAAACCGACCGTTTCGTGTCTTAGGACATCAATGTATCATCACGAGCCGCAGGGTGTGATTTGGATTTGTCTGTGCATGTTTTTGTTTACTTTTAAAGGTTTGGTGCCCATCCACGTCCATGATAAGGCTGGCAGACTGCACCGGTTTTCGTTAAAAATCTTTGTTTGTGTTTTTCTGAGGAAACAAAATCACCTACATCTTGGATGCCCTGGGTGTAAGCAGATAAACATCAAATTTTCATTTTTGGGTGAACTATCCCTTTAAGCATCTAGGCTGAGCACATTTGACCTAAATCTCAGCAAAATAAAACGTTCCTGTGGCTATATTGGTATATGTATATTACTTACAGGCGCCTATATTTTCTTCTTAATTAACAAAAGTTCACTTGCGCTCTTGTGCTTCTGCATCCGCTGTGGTCCTGTCAATCATTTCGCTGAATCACTCCTCTGGCGAGCTGTTGCTCGTGCTGTATGTAACACCGTGAAAAGCGCCTTTTAAAGTGTTATTTTTATCTAGCTGATTTCAACATTTTACTTGAGCATCTAGGCTGTGCACACTTATATTAAATTAAATCCTGGCAAAGTGAAACTTTCCTGTGGCTATGATATACAGTACAGTAAAAAATTTAAATTTCCACCCTCTTCAGTCGATTTGCATTACAGTATTTGCACTTTCCATCGCTTGTCCAAAACTGAGTATAATGTCTAAAAGATACTCAGATTAAAAAGCATACAGCAAAATAAAACATGCTGGGTGCAGATTAATATTTATGAAATAAATATTTCTGTGAAACGAGTTAGAGAAGAAAGCCTAGTCAGAGGACTATCGTCTTGACTCTCCTTTTAATAGAAACAGTCAGGTATGCAATCGTAAAAAAAAAAAAAAAGAAATAACGCGACACAAGCTGTAAATTATTTTAAAGCCTTAAATCTATTGTTTGAATAATTTGTAACTATTTGTACTTCTTATGTACATTTCTTATGTGATTTTCTAATTGCTTTTCCAATTTTATTATTATTATTTTTAACTGTCTTAGTTATAGGCCTATTATATTATATTTTGATGTAATTAATGTTATTGCACTTGTATGTTTGTTGTTTTAAAGACTGAAAAAGAATTAAAATAAATAACGGTCTTTTATTTAGTTGAGTGAACAATGGATGGGGTCTCTATATGGCTCTGGATGGAGTCACCGGTGCAGATTTGGTTGACCAATCAGCGCAAAGGGGCGTCTCGTCATGTGAAAACGAATTTTGAAGTCGTTTATCAGTTTTCTACCCGAAATCGGTTTCGTTTTCTGAATAAAGGAGACGTTTATTTCTGCTTATTTCATTTCAAATGAAAAATCAAATGAATAAAACGTACACCGACCGCAATGGTCTCAGCAAGACTCGCTTTCACCACCTGCTGATGAAGCGGAAAGCAACAGGCGTCGATTTTGTATCGATGCTCAATTGCTCTTCCTGCCATACCTGGATGTGTAGCATCGATTTTCTTGGTGAATTTGAATCGGTGAATCTTTGGAAGCGAAATAATACGCACCGAAATGTCCTCTCAAGTATCAAAGGTTGTATTGAAATTATTCAGTATTGAAATTTTGAACACTGCAATTGTTAAATTGTATTTTAAAATAATATGAATATTTAATATTGAAATTGTAAACAATGCAATAGTGAAAGTTGTATTTTAAAGTAATCTGTATTATTAACATTGAAAATTTTACAAATGAAATTTTATGTTTCCACTTGAAAAATTCACAGCCTAAATATCCACCCATGTTAAATTGCACAACCTTAAAATGCAAGCACTGTTAATACGATGCATTTTATTTCAGTTAGTGCTATACAGCACCCTGTTTTGCTTCAAAAACATTTGTCAGTATTTTACTTCCAAAATAGCCTTGAAAAATATGTATTGTAATTGAAATCTATTGACACAAATAGATAAAGAAACACTTAACAGTGTCTTTTGGGTGTTTTCTTTCCACTAGTCTGAAAAAACACTTTATAAAACAGCAAAAAGCCCCAAATCTCAAACTTGACAGATGCATGAAAAAACTTAGTTTTTCTCCCATTTAAGTATTAAATTGTCATTTATTTCTCCCCTTAAAGTCATTTGTAATGTAAAATGTTGTTTTAAATGAACAAAATATCCAAAATATAAATGTTTTCAGTAGTGTAATCAGACTTTTGTATCCTAGTGCACTTTAAAACGCTACGCTGACTTGAAAGAGGCAGTGAAAAGTGTCTTCCAAACACTCACCTTTCAAATAAAGTCAATCTTCATACAACAGACTTGCATAAGATGATCCAGCCATGTGTGAATCAGTGATCCTGTGGGGTTCTTCTCGCATCTGAATTCTTTCTGTGTTCCTGTCCTCTTTCTCTACACATCAGCAGCATTCGTGGACGGAGATCTGAGCGGCGCTCGCAGAAGTCAAAGAGCAAGCGTTCCAGCAGGATGCTTCTTAAAGCGACAGTGACCTCATTTTGACTTCAGCCACGAAGCATCACAGGAGAGGTATTTCAACTCAGGAAGCCACAGTTTACTCTCAATTTACGAGATAGATGTGGGATGCAATGCTGATATCTAATTGTATATTTATATTATGAAAATGGTCAAAGTTTGATCACATATAAGAGGTAGTTTGTACAACTAAACTAAAATGAGAGCGTCACACATAAACTTGCACTACTTTTTGACAGTAGAATATTGTAGCAGGTTAGTTTACATAAAAATGAAAATTTGACTCATTCTAATGTCATTCCAAACCTGTAACTACTTCTTTCTTCTGTGAGACACAAAACAAGATGTTTTTATCTATTTAAAATGAAAGTAGATGCTGATTTACAGTAAATGTTCAAAAGTTTGTGTAAGAAGTCTCACCAAGGCTGCATTTAATCAAAAATATAGTAAAAACAGTAATATTGTGAAATACTATTTTGATTGAAAATAGTTATTTTCGATTTGAATATATTTTAAAATGTAATTTATTCCTGTGATGTAAAGCTGAATTTCCAGCGTCATTACTCCAGTCGTCAGTGTCACATGATTCTTTAGAAGTCATTCTAATTTGCTGATTTGTTGCTTGAGAAACATTTCTTAGTATTCAATGTTGAAATCAGTTTTGTGGAAATGGTGAAAGTTCTTTTTATGAATAGAAAATTCCAAAAAAGGTGCATTCATTTGAAATATAAATCTTTTGTAACATTGTAAATGTTTTTACTATTACTTTTGACGAATTTAATGTGTCATTTCTAAATATGAGCATTAATTTCTGAAAAAAGAAAAAAAAAACATACTAACCCTAGTCTTTTGCAGGGTAGCATGTATTTCCAAAAGCAAAAAAACTGCCATTAAAGTATAACAAATTCAGTACATGTAAGCCATGCACTATTTTTCAAGTCTTCTGAAACCATTATGTTATGAAAGTTGTTGTTGTTGTTGTTGTTGTTGTTGTTGTTGTTGTTCACTTTTCTGTGTGACATGCAAAGTCAGGTGAAAAAAAGTGCACTCCAGTAATGTACTTAAAGTGCTGTTTTCAGGCACTAAAATTTAGTACTTAATATACTTAAAATTATCCATTAGTACTTCTTAAGATAAACTTTAAGGAGAAGTTCACTTCTGGAACAAAAATTTACAGATAACTTACTCATCCCCTTTTCATCCAAGATGTTCGTCTTTCTTTCTTCAGTTGTAAAGACTTTTTTTTTTTTTTTTGAGGAAAACATTTCAGGATTTCTCTCCATATTGTGGACTTCTATGGTGCCTGTGAGTTTGAACTTCCAAAATGCAGTTTAAATGCAGCTTCAGAAGGCCTCTAAACGATCCCAGATGAGAAAGAAGGGTCTTATCTAGCGAATTGATCGGTTATTTTCTAAAAAAAATAATTTATTTACTTTTTAAGTCTAGCTCTGCGTGTATTCTTGTAGACAGTTAGGGTATGTCGAAAAACTGCCATCTCATTTTCTCCTCCAACTTCAAAATCGCCCTACATCGCTGCAGAAATACCGACTCAAAAAAAAGGTAAAACAGCAATGTAGGATGATTTTGAAGTTGGAGGAGAAAATGAGATGGGAGTTTTTCAACATACCCAAGAATACACATAGAGCTAGACAAGATGAGCATTTGAGGTTAAAAAGTATATAAATTTTCAATTTTTTTTAAAGAAAATAACCGATCATTTTGCTAGATAAGACCCTTATTCCTTGGCTGGGATTGTTTATAGCTTTTTGAAGCTGCATTTTGGAAGTTCAAACTCAGGGGCACCATAGAGGTCCACTATATGAAGAGAAATCCTGAAATGTTTTCTCAAAAAACATAATTTCTTTATGACTGAAGAAAGAAAGACATTAACATCTTTGGTTGACAAGGGGGGGAGTACATCATCTGTAAATTTTTGTTCTGTAAGCGAACTTCTCCTAGATCATCTAAGTGTCTAAGTGTACTCAACCGTGCTGTTTTGGGACACCATGAACTAATATGTGCTTTTAACACCCTATCTCTGCATTTAGTTACCACTTATAGTACACTTGAACCCATCTTTTATACACTAGTACACCCAAGTGTACTACAAGTGGTAACTACATTATTTTTTAAATACAGAGATTGTATGTTAAAAGCACATTTTAGTTTACATTCATGGTGTCCCAAAATAGCACAGTTGAGTACACTTAGATGATCTTAAGTCAATCTTAAAGGGGTCATCGGATAAAAAACTCACTTTTACATGTTGTTTGAACATTAATGTGTGTTGGCAGTAGTACACAACCACCCTACAATGATAAACATCCACCCAGTGGTGTCTTTTTAATCTTTAAAAGTAATATCCCCTTTTCAAAATCAGGTCATTCTCAGCTTCTTGTCAGTGTAATGACACAACGACAGAGGCTGCTCCCACGATGGTTGATTGACATTAGCGCCTTACTTTAGACCCGCCCTCACCGAGCTGAAACAGTCCGACTCCATTGTGTGACTCAGGTGCAGGGGAAGACAAGAATGTCTCTGATTGAGCGATTGGGGTGTTCTCGTAAATGTAATAATGAACATAGCAGTCATCATTTACTCCCGACATCTGAGCCGCTGAAGACGCAGAGGATTAACATTACTTTCGTTTTTGAAAGGAAAGCGCCGATCCCGATCTACATATGCGTCTATGTTCGTGCGAATCGTTCCTGATGCAGTTTCACCCACCGCAGAAGTGAGCATAAGGTTTTTTTATGCATCTTTGCAAATGACCTTTCTTAATAATGTGCTAGTTAGCAAGTTTCGCAGCTAAACGCGGCTAAAGTAAACATTTCGGCTCGCCATTCCACGGCAGAGAGGGGCGGGGTGAGCAGAGCTCATTAGCATTTAAAGGCTGATTTTGACAAGGTAAAAAGAGTGTTTTTTACTCTACCATTGAGAAATTTTAACCAAAGTATGTTATAGACTTCTCATTAAGACCCAAAAGAATCATATTAACTTGTGAAAACTTTAAAAAGTACTAAAGACTATTTTTTGTATATTAAGTACAAAGTTAGTGCATGAAAATAGAGTTATGAATTATGAAAGTGCACTTTATTTCACCTGTTAAATAAAAATTGCTGTCAGTGGCATGCCTAAATCCACCATTTTCTAACACAAATAAATTTTAATAGTTTAATAGTTTAAATTTAATAGAAAGTACATAAGGGTGAGAAAATGATGACAGTATTCATATTGGGCGCAATGCATTATGTCTTAGATACATGCAAACGTTATTTATTTACTGTCTGTATTCAGTCTGCACAGTCTCTACTGTACTCTAACAGCAGAGATGGATGAGAACAGCATTGAGTTTGTTGAGAAAAAGCAGGCAGGCGACAGTCAGGCTTGCTTTGCCTGGTGCCACAGCAAACACATTTATCAGCCTCTGTGTCATTTTCTAAGGTTCCCCTCGGATGGCCTCATCCCTGAGATATGCAGCGTCACAAGTGCAGAAACACACACATCGGCATATACACACGCTCCTAGGAAAAACACATAAAAAGAAAGTGACGGTGTGACGTAATTAAAGACGCATTGTGCTGGTTTAGATGGGGTGAGGCATGAGGACAGGAAATGGACACTTGGACATTCTGTGGCTGTTTTCCTGCGCGGTCAGAAGTGAAACACAGTTAGGGATGGAAGACATCGGTCATCTGATGTCAGACATTTCCAGACACCTAGACAGAAAGATTTATGGTCAAATAACAAACAGTTTCTAAACTTGCATGATTGTTCAAAGTGTATTTTTGGCCACGTGAGAATTTAAAGCTCTTAAAGGGATTGTTCAGGCAAAAACTTCTAAGACAGTTTGAATACAGTTTTGAAATAAGAAGCTTGTTAAGGTGTTCTAGGATTGTTGCGGTTTGGTGATAGTAAGATTTTTGTAATTTTTTAAAATGAATCTCTTATGTAATTTATTACTGTGGTGCAAAGCTGAATTTTTAGCATCATTACTAATCTTCAGTGTCACATGATCCTTTAGAAATCATTCTAATATGATTTGCTGCTCAAGAAACATTTATTATTATCAATGTTAACAGTTCAGTGCTGTTTAATATTTTTGTGGAAACAAATTTTTTCACACATTTTTCATTATTCAATGATGAAAGAAAGCTCAATTTATTGCATCCTTGCTGAATAAAAGTGTTCATTTCTTTAAAAAAATCTTACTGACCTCCAAACGTTTGATCTGTATGTACATTTTTTATTATATATTATATTACATTTTTGCCATTTATGCATTTATAAATAATATTTAGTTTTAAAATGGTTTAAAGTAGTAAAATCAGTCTAAAAAATGGGTATTTAATGGAAATTTAGCTTCACTGTATGATGTTAAAACATCACCTTTCAATCAAATTGGTGAAGACTAATATAATTATATCTCTGAATAGGTTGAAATGTTTATTAATTTAGCTTGAGATACATTATGAAACCAAGATTTTTAGAATTTTTTATGAATAAAAAGTTCATAATTATGGAAGCCTGTTTCTGCCACAAATTAAAAAATGTAAAAAAAAGTAATTGCAACTTTTTATCTCATAATTCTGACTTTTTTTTTGCAATTGCAAGTTTACATCTAACAATTCACAATTCTTCACAACTGCGAGTTATAAAGTCCAGTTTTGAGGGGAAAAAAGACTGATGTTACTGATAACTCTCAATTCTGAGAAAAAAGTCACATCTGTGAGATATAAACTCACAATTGTGCATTATAAAGTCACAATTTCAAGATATAATCTCGCCATTCTGAGAAAAAAGTCAGAATTGTGAGATATAAACTCGCAAATGTGAGTTATAAAGTCCAGTTTTGAGGGGTGCATCTCAATAAATTAGAATGTCGTGGAAAAGTTAATTTATTTCAGTAATTCAACTCAAATTGTAAAACTCATGTATTAAATAAATTCAGTGCACACAGACTGAAGTAGTTTAAGTCTTTGGTTCTTTTAATTGTGATGATTTGGCTCACATTTGACAAAAACCCAACAAATTAGAATACTTCATAAAATCATTTACTGTATATGTACTCAATACTTGGTAGGGGCTTCTTTTGCTTTAATCACTGCCTCAATTCAGCGTGGCATGGAGGTGATCAGTTTGTGGCACTGCTGAGGTGGTATGGAAGCCCAGGTTTTTTTGACAGTGGCCCTCAGCTCATCTGCATTTTTTGGTCTCTTGTTTCTCATTTTCCTCTTGACAATACCCTATAGATTCTTTATGGGGTTCAGGTCTGGTGAGTTTGCTGGCCAGTCAAGCACACAAACACCATGGTCATTTAACCAACTTTTGGTGCTTTTGGCAGTGCGGGCTTGTGCCAAATCCTGCTGGAAAATGAAGGAAGGAAGAAGTGCTCTAAAATTCTTGGTTCTAAAATTCTTGGTTCTCCACCCTTTTCTTCAGACTCTAGGACCTTGGTTTCCAAATGAAATGAATGCTTGTCTTCTGGACAATTGTCAGATCAGCAGTCTTCCCCATGATTGTGTAGCCTAGTGAACCAAACTGAGAGACCATTTTGAAGGCTCAGGAAACCTTTGCGGGTGTTTTGAGTTGATTAGCTGATTGGCAAGTCACCATATTCTAGTTTGTTGAGAAATTAAATTGGTGGGTTTTTGATAAATGTGAGCCAAATCATCAAAATTAAAAGAACCAAAAACTTAAACTACTTCAGTCTGTGTGCAATTTATTTAATACATGAGTTTCACAATTTGAGTTGAATTACTGAAATAAATGAACTTTTCCACAGCATTCTAATTTATTGAGATGCACCATTAAACTCACAATTCTGAGAAAAGTCACAATTGTGAGATATAAGCTCACAATTGTAAGATAAAACTCACAATTGTGTTGTAAAGTCACAATTGTGAGATATGAACTCCCAATTCTGTGAAAGTCACAATTATGAGATTTAAATTCACAATTCAGAAAAAGTCACAATTGAGAAATAAACTCAATTCTGAGAAAAAAAGTCAAAATTATAAGATATAAATTCAAAATTCTGAAAAGTCAAAATTCTGACATTTTTTTCTCTGAACTGAGTAATAAATTCACAATTGTGAGTTATGAAGTCTTGTTTAAGGGGGAAAAAAGATTGATATGTTCTCAGAATTGTGAGAAATAAACTCACAATTCTGACTTTTTTTTTTCTCAGAACCTTGAGTAATAAATTCACAATTGCTAGTTAAGTCCAGTTTTGAGGGGGTAAAAAGATTGATTGTTCCCAGAATTGTGAGATATAAACTTGCAATTGCGTGTTATAAAGTCATAATTGTGAGATATAAACTCACAATTATGAGATATAAACTCAAAATTCTGAGATATAAACTCGTAATTCTGAAAAAAAAGTCACTATTGCAAGATAAAATCTTGCAATTCTGACTTTTTTTCCATAGAACTGAGTAATAAATTTGAAATTGCAAGTTATAAAGTCCAGTTTTGAGGGGAAAAAAAGAAACAGTTCTGAGAAAAAAAAAGTCACAATTGGGAGATATAAAGTCAATTTCAAGACAAAGACTTTTTTTTTTCTCAGAACTGCATTTATTTTAAAGAATTTTTTGTAACATTATACAATTATTTACTGTCACTTTGGATTATTTTTATGCGTCCTTATGGAACAGAAGTATGAATGAATTAATAAATAAATAGGCAAACAGCCCATCACTAAGTCTCTGTATTCTGGCTCTATATTGCATCCTTAATGTATTTAAATGTATGATTTTTCACTCTTTTTCAAGTTCCATTAATTAAAAAAAATAATAGCACACCTCTCACCAAGCTTAATATCAAAGTTTAATATTTAGTAGTTGCATGTTGTTTACATCTGTTATAACAATGGCTTAAATGCTGTCACACCAACATAGTATATCAAATATAAATAATCCATTTGATCTATAAAAAAGGCTACTATCTAGTACAAATAATGTGAAACAATCAAAACATTACTTGTACGTGTTTGGCCTCAGAAACACCAGAAGCGCAAAGGTTGATGGCATCGTCTCGTAAAGCCTATTTTTCTTCCCAGTAGCCTTTTCAGTGGACCTCTGTAGTAAATATACGCCCAGGAGCTATAAAATGAGAAAAATGTTTAACTACAAATTTTATACATGCCAAATGCCACAGTGACAAGCATTAAGAGCAGGAAATAGGGTAAAGGCCAAGCACTTCACGTCAGCCAAATGACTTTACCATGGCTTTTTGCAGTAGGAGATACCCATTTGACAAACACAAAACTCTAAGTAATTACTATAAAAAACCCATCATACGAAATATCCACGAGTGCAGAAACAATATATCCTACTGTATTCTCTTTAAATCACATGTACGCCGTATGCTTCAATTATTTGTTTACAAGGAATACTGTAATGCCTGTGGGTTGCGCTTTCCTGTATCGCATGTGAATCTTCCTGTTTTGTTTTATTATTTTGTGATTTTATTGAATTTCTTTTAAATCAAGGCCTAAATGGTTATTGGCTCATTGCAACATGAATCCTAAATTTGTGATGATATACTATAACAGTCTTGCTTTAACTGTGATTTGAGCGATTATATTATCATCAATGCACTTTTATCAAATCTTTCTATACTAGAGATTTTTACTTAAGAGTGCATTGACCTCAGCAGTTTTTTTACTTTATAACCAAATCATGTGCAGCATCTTAGGGATAAATTATTAACAAAGGCAGTTTTGCTAAGGAACTGAGTTTAATGTGTATACAGCTCCATCTAGTGGATAATTTAATGAGTACAGCACTATCTAGAGAAGTGGTTTGCAACTGGTTAACTTTACCTGTTGAAAGCTATTGTTAGCAATCTAGTGGTAACTAGATAGCTTTAAAAAATTACTCATTCAGTTCTGAAATTTTGTCATTTTAATAAATTGTGCATCACTGATCAGTTTTTTTTCATCTCATATAGCATATATACTATACGATAATGTATGTCAATTAATGTTTATTTTTGGTAAAATCAACTAAAAAAGCATTCTGCCATTACATCTTCACCATATCACATAGTAATAATAAATAATTAATAAATAATTCTAATAATAAATAATAATAAAAAAATTAATTCTAGAAAAAATATAGAATTGCCTAATTATTAGTAAAATTATTGTGCATGCAATTTTCATGACCTCATATTAATTTAGTTGCTATTTTGCAATATTTATAGTTGAAAAATAATAAAAATACATAAAAAATTATAATTAAAAATACAGACATAAACTACAAATATATACATTTTAACCTACAATCCTGATACTCATTCCATTCTAAAATTTCATGTTAAAAAATTTGTAATTTTAATACATTAATTTTGTATTTTAATGAATAATGTATATTAATGAATATTTATTTTGGTAAAATCAACTAAAAAGCATCTGCCATTCTACCATTATATATTCTTATGTCTTAAAAATGTAAAAAAAAAAAAAAAAAAAAAAAAAAAAAAACTAAAGAAAAAAGAGAGAAAGAAATCAGCTATAGAGTTGCCTTCAATGTTTTCTCAAATAATAATTCTTTCAATTATTGTGCATGCAGACTAATTTGCAATATTTATACTTTATTTTCTAAAGATACATATAAATAAATACATAAAATTATAATTAAAAATAAAGACAAATTACAGCATCTAAAACATAAACTACAAATATATACATTTTAACCTAAAATCCTGATACTTATTCTGAACTTAAAATAAAGTTAAAAATTGTGTAATTTTAATATATTAATTGTGTATTTTATTGATCAGTTCTCTTAATCTCATATAGCATATAATATAGGGTAATGTATAATAATGAATATTTATTTTGGTAAAATCAACTGAAAAGCACCTGCCATTCTACCATTATATCCTCTTATGCAATGTTTCCTCAAATAATAATATTACAATTACTGTGCATGCAATTTTATGACCTCATATTAATTTAGTTGCTAATTTGCAATATTTATAGTTTATTTTCCAAAGATAAATAAAAAAACAAATACATTAAAAATATATAATTAAAAATACAGAAAAATTACAGCATCTGAAACATAAACTACAAATATATACATTTTAACTTAAAACCAGATACTCATTCCATTATGAAATTTCATGTTAAAAAATGTGTAATTTTAATACATTAAATGTGTATTTTAATGATTCTCTTAATCTCATATAGCATATCATATATGGTAATGTATATTAATGAATATTTGTTTTGGTAAAATCAACTAAAAAAGCATCTGCCATTCTACCATTATATCTTCTTATGTCTTAAAAATGATAAAAAAGAAAGGAAAAAAAGAAATCAGCTATAAAATTGCCTTTAATGTTTCCTCAAATAATAATTATTTCAATTATTGTGCATGCAATTTGTATGACCTCATATTAATGTAAAGGCTAATTTGCAATTTTAATACTTTATTTTCCAAAGATAAATAATAAATAAAAATATATTTAAAATTATAATTAAAAATACAGACAAATTACAGCATCTAAAACATAAACTACAAATATATAAATTTTAACTTAAAATCCTGATACTTATTCCATTATGAAATTTCATGTTAAAAAATTGTGTAATTTTAATACATTATTGTGTATTTTAATTATCAGTTCTAACAATCTCATGTAGCATAAAATATATGGTAATGTATATTTATGAATATTTGTTTTGGTAAAATCAACTAAAAAAGCATCTGCCATTTTACCGTTATATCTTCTTATGTCTTAAAAATGGTAAAAATATTATCATATTAATATAGAGGCTAATTTGTAATATTTATACTTTATTAAAAAAAATGTAAATTAACTAGTGAAAAAAAAAAAAAAAATATATATATATATATATATATATATATATATATATATATAAATCAACATACACAGAGCATCTAAAACATAAACTACAAATACCTCAATTTTAACCTAAAATCCTGATTTAAAAAAAAAAGTTTTAAAGTTTATAAAAACACTAATAACATTTTAACCTAAAAGAGAAAAATATATATTAATGGATGCCCATTGATAAACTACCCTTGTCTGAGCATTACTATATTGGTTGCATGTTTTTACTTTTTTGACCAATAGAGGGCAGGCTTTGACCATATTTAAATTTAAAGTGACTTTCAGAAAGAACAAACGAAACTATTTCAGGTGACTCTACAAGTTAACACGATATAATAAAAACCATTGCTCTCAATATAAATAATAAGAGCTTCTCATATAAGCTAGTTAGGACCATTTATTAAGTTTTAAGAAATGCTAAGAGACTGTATTATGGAGGTATTTTGGTATCGATGGATGCATATATGCACAGTCCTGAGAATTTATGTGGCACTTTTATAGTTACGACTCTACCTGTAAAGTTTAGTTTTGTCAAGGCAAAACAATATACAGTAACCTAAAAAGTGAAGCCTGAATGAAAGTTTTTAATTACCAAAATGAACCTTAGACTTGGCCTTTGATTTAATCCATTATCCATTAATCAAAAGAAGAGGCAGCAGAAACAACATCGTCTCAGTCTGAACTGCATTGTGGCTTAAGCACATTCCCAATGTCCTCTTGAAAGGCCAGTTGTACTGTATATGCATAGAGCATGAGGCCCTTGCTATTACCGACCCCTTTGAAAGGGCTGCCAAATGTCGGCTTTGAGTCAAATTCCTCACATCATTGCCGCCCATGGCTTTAGCGTTGGGATTAAAGGGATGACGGTTATTGCGGCAAAGCCCCTGGATTTTAAATGTCAGCTTTCTTAACACCAAACACAATTGTGTCTTAATGTCCACTCGTAACTTGAGCTTGACCTTTGACTGGCTGATTCCTGAATCAGTTTTTCTCAGATACTGCCTAAAAGTGGCATTAAAATAGCTAGACGGACAGCAACAGAATGGAATAGAAAGTATACAGTATATATGTATATACAGTGCCTTGCAATAGTATACATTATACACCATAATGACAAAGCAAAATACTGATTTGTGACAACTAAATTTATTCAAATTAAAAAAGTGCAGTAAGTACATTGCATAAGTATTCATACCTCTAACATGGTACTTAGTTGAAGCACCTTTATAGCCTCATGTCTTGATGCAAAGTGGATGTTATTTTTTATTTAGTACTGACTTGAATAAGGTATTTCACATAAAACTCAATTTTATTAGTCCACAAGAGAAAACAATAGTTGAATTTAAAAAAAAAATCATGCATTAAGAGCCAGGGGGTGAAAACTTTTTAACAAAATAAAGATGTGTACATTTTTCCTATTTTGCCTAAATATCTTATTTTTTCATTTAGTACTGCCCTTCAGAAGCTGCAGAAGATGCTTACATGTTTCCCAGAAGACAAAATAAGTTAATTCAAGAAGTGTTCACCCCCTGCCTCTTTAATGCATTTTTTCTTCTGAAGCATCAGTGAGCATTTGAACCTTCTGCAATAGTTGCATATGAGTTCCTCAGTTGTCCTCAGTGTGAAAAGATGGATCTCAAAATCATACAGTCATTGTTGGAAAGGGTTTAATTACCACAAATGCTGAAAAACCAAAGAATTTGTGGAACCTGACGGATTTTTCTGAAAAACAGCAGGCAGTTTAACTGTTCAGGACAAACAAGGGACTCATGAACAACTATCACTAAACAAAGCACAGCTGTGGATCATTCAGGTAACAACACAGTATTAAGAATCAAGTGTATGTAAACTTTTGAACAGGGTCATTTTTATAAATGTAACCATTATTTTCTCTTGTGGACTATATGTAAATGCATTTTATGTGAAATACCTTATTCAGTTCACTACTAAATAAAAAATAACATGAATTTTGTATGATCTCTCTTATAATAATATTTAGCAGATTCTGCAAGGTGTATGTAAACTTTTGACTTCAAATGTATATATGATCCTGATTAAGCTTTTCCCGCTAAATCACTCTCTCTTTGTCTATTCATATGTTTCTTATATAAGAACATTGACTGATGAGGAACATGCTGGATTTTCCCCAAGGTATGAAGTATTTCCTCCTCCAGACATCTATTGTTAGTCTTTGAGACAAATTGAAGTGAGATTGTGTTCAGTGTGTTTGTCCATAAACTTTAAAACCGAGTCAAGTGTGTTCACACAGATTTTTCTGTGTAAATGCAATTCTTTAGCATGTCTTGCTTAGTTTGACTTGGCTTCTCTCAGTGTATTTTTCTAATGCATCACTGCATTTGGCGATACATTAAAGGCATAAAAGGCTTTATAGGGTTAAAGGATTAGTTCACTTCCAGGATAAAAATTTCCAGATAATTTACTCACCCCCATATCGTCCAAGATGTGTCTTTCTTTCTTCAGTCGAAAAGAAATTAAGGTTTTTGATGAAAACATTCCAGGATTTTTCTACATATAGTGGACTTCAATGGGGATCAGTCAGCTGAAGATTTAAATTGCAGCTTCAATGCAGCTTCAAAGGGCTCTACATGATCCCAGCCGAGGAATACAGGTCTTATCTAGCGAAACGATCAGTCATTTTCTAAAAAAAAAAAAAAAAAAGACTTAGACTTCACGCATTATGTAATCATGCAAACATGACATAGGCGGAAGTACTGACCCAGTGTTTACGAAGAGAACGTGCAAAGAAAGTCAAATGCCTTTAACCAAAAAAAAAAAAGGTAAAACCGATTTGCTAGATAAGATCGTGTAGAGCCCTTTGAAGCTTCATTGAAACTGCTGGTTCCTATTGAAGTCCACTATATGGAGAAAAATCCTGGACGTTCTTTTTGACTGAAGAAAGAAAGGCATGAACATCTTGGATGACATGGTGGTGAGTAAATGATCAGGAATGTTTTATTCTGGAAGTGAACTAATTCTTTAACTAAAGGGAAACCTATTCTTTTCATAATAAATTTTCTTAGTACATATAACATGGTCAGTACAGAAGTCATTGATTTTACACAAAACCAGTGGAAATAAAATACATGCAACTGCCGAGCTGTGGAATGAGTTTGGTGTAATTCAGTCATCAGTTACAGGATGTTCTGATTCACGTCTGTATCAAATGGCACCCTGGGAATGTTGGGCAGTCACAGACGTCCCCTCTCAGCACCTGCGGATTTAAGTGACCGAGGAAACCCAGACATGAAAGCGGCACTGGCTCGACCCCGGATCTCTCTTCCACAGAGGCCTTTTTGTGGTCCGTTGGCCTCAAGGAGTTCTGGCGATGGGCATCGGCTGGGTATCTCAGAACCATTTCCCTCTTTTCCTGTTCCCTCTCAGATTACAGCTAAGAAGAAAGCGGCAATGTGTAAGATGATGGAGTCTGGAAGCAAGTCGTAAGTCTGTGGATTATATATTTAAAAATATATTCATTATTGTAATAGGATAGTTCACCTCAAAATGAAAATTTGCTGAAATGTACTCACCCTCAGGACATCCAAGATGTAGATGAGTTTGTTTCTTCATCAGAACAGATTTGGAGAAAGCATTGCACCACTTGCTCACCAATGGATCCTCTGCTGTGAATGGGTGCTGTCAGAGTAAGAGTCCAAACAGCTGTTAAAAACATCACAAAAATCCACAAGTAATCCATACTCCAGTCTATTAATTAACATCTTGTGACGCCAAAAGCTGTGAGTTCGAAAGAAACAAATGCATCATTAAGATGTTTTAACTTAAAACCATTGCTTCTGGACTGTTTTTGCTGGTAAACGGTGCTTGATCTGTGTATATTTCTCTCCTGATTCTGATGAGATGGCTTTTTCACTGGAGAAAGCAATATCATGGATTTTTTCCATTTTTCATTTTCAAATTTAAATATTTGGGTGAACAACTGATCAAATAATGTCCGGGCAGAAAATAAATATCTTTTCTGTTTTATACAGATTTCTTTTTTTTTTAATCATCCAGAAAATCTTGTGACCAGTGACCAAATTAGATACAAATGACCAATCAGATAAATCATTTTTCAATGTATCACTATTAGGGGTTCAAGCGTGTAGCGCTCAAACTCTATTGTAATTGTTAGAGTGGAATTAGTCTCGCGTAGCCAGACCTTCAGACTGACGGCTGAAGGTCTGGAATTCATGGCAGCTTTAATTGGCCAAGTCCCGCCCATAAGGCTGTTTGACCGACATGTCAAACAACCAATCACAGTTCGTTTCGTTCGGCGTCACGTTTCGGTGCGTGGAAATGCCCCCACAACAATAAACTGGCATGCAACAAGTCAGTCATTGAAATAACCAGCATTGAAAGTTAACGAAGAAGAGGGAGAACAAGCAGTAAGTCAGTAATTTGTTCGCAAACGTCGCAAATGTGTATAACAACAACGGCGTCTGCATAAGCACCTTTTAGCAAAACGCGAGTAAATCAGTCTGCGCTTTGTTTCTCGGCGGACCGAAAATAAACGCGACACTCGCGTGTTCCGGATATCCGATCAAATTCAACTAATCAGGTGACGACTTCGACATTCCTGAAGTGTTTCCAGTTAAGTGTACCATATGCATCAGACGTTTAGCCAACGTTCCGTGGGCGTGACGCCTGAGGCTGAGACTAGAGTGGAATGGACTTGAAACTTGGAGGGATTGTAGTACTCACACCGCTTACAATGTCACCAAGGCTCGCCCCAATCGGCCTGACGGGGCGCTACAGCGTGCAAAAGTATGAAATCGCTAATAACTCCTCCAACCTTTATTGGAATCCTTGGCTCACACCGGACAAAACGGACGACTTAGATTCCAGCTTGGCGAAATTTTTGGGTATAATCACGTTTTTGGAAAAACCTACTTTTGCAAACTAGTCCTAAGTTTTTCACCCGGTCGGAACCAAACCAGTGCAGAAAGACACTCTGGAGAGTAAATATACCAATAATTATCAAAAAACTTTCGGCTCACTGTCACAAAGGGATGCCAAAATATTTGAAAGGGGCAGGGCCACTTTTAGTAAAACGCCTATAACTCCTGACCAGAATGAGATATCTCCGTTAGAATGCTTATGTAACAGCGTCATAGAAAAAAAATTGTGAAGCTTGGCCACTTGGTGGCATGATAAGAGTGAAAAAACCCCCCCCATAAAAATGGCTATAACTGCACAATCATTTGTCCTCCCTGGTGAAAAAACTGCTAAAACCAGCCTAGGCTGGTTGGCTGGTTTTAGCTGGTCATAGCTGGTCAACAGGCTGGTTTTAGATGGGTTTTGGCCACTTTTCCAGCCTGGTCACGCTGGGAAACCACCAGCTGAAACCAGCCTTAGCAGCCTGGCAAGGCTGGGAAACTAGCTAAAACCAACAACTTCCAGCTTAAACCAGCTAAAACCAGCCAAGGCTGGATTTTTTTCAGCAGGGCTATCAACATGAAAATTGGTGTACACGATCTTGGACATTTACGAGGACATTTGCTTATTTTAAAAAACATGGCTGCCATTTTGAGCACCTGTTAGACATGGTTAACAGAGTGCGATTGAAACGAAACCCTTATTTTATGAGCTAGTCATGTTTTTTTTTACTCAATCTGAAAAAAAAAAAAACACTGTAGTACAATTCTCTGGACTCTCTAGGCCAATGATTAAAAAAAAAGTTGAAATTTACCTTTTGGGAGGCTATAATGGGGTCGTTAGGAAAAGAGGCCTGTCCACATTTACCAAAAATCCTATAAAACCTAATGGAAAACTCAAAACTTCACGAAACCTTGTGAACACATGAGACAGTTGATTCTAAACAAGAATGCAAAGTTTTAAGGAGATCGGACTACAGCTGCTGCTAAAACAGTCATTAATGTTATTTTTATCATCAAATTATACATTTAATTATTTATATATATTATTATGTTTTATTATTTAGAATATTTATTTTTATTTTATTAATTATGTTTCAGATTTGTATTATTTATTTTTATATATATTTATAAATTAAAGCAAACTGTAGTTAAGTTCAGTATCTTGTTATGCATTTAAAATGATCTTATTACAATATTAGGCTGTTGTACAAAATTGTTTAGAAGTCACAGCATTAAATTTTACTGTAAAAAAAAAAAAAAATTCTCCAACAGGAAGTCACGAGAGTGACGTAACACAAAACGTCACACGAACAACAGCTTAATGCTACCTAAGTTTGGCGTTGAGGCACAATGCCTCTCTTGTAGCCGGTCCGCTCTAGGGATAGACTGCTTTCAAGCCCTATTGTTCTCCTAGGGCACATTATCGGATTATTCCAATTCCAAATGAAGGGGAAGAGTGAAGAGTATTGGAGCAGGGCATGATGGGACATTATGTCAATGTGCTGGAACACTTTGAGAGGAAAGAAGCCTGAGCCCATCAAGACAGATGCCCGAATGCATAACAGCCCCATTTCAAGGTGATGTAGGATTCCAGAGAAAAGAAAATGAGGAGGAGAGCGGGATGGAAAAATGCAAGCTCTGTCTGCTCAAGACCCCAACACAAAACAAAACATGACGAGGCCTGTCATTCTCCACTGTTGTGGTATTACCATCTCTAGGCTAAAGAATGTACACAAAGATCAATGACAACAACTTAAATCCTGCCAGCCTAACCTTCCCAAAACATGTCACGAGTAGAAATGAAAGGATTTTCCGAGCTTCATTTTCTCTCGCGGTGCGAAAAAAAGAAATATTTGCCTGCAGGACCAACATACTGGCTCCAGAGCGCCAACAATAACTAGGTAAAGGGCAAAGCTCAGGTATTGCGGTCAGATAATGATTCCCTGGCCCTCTGAAATATGAGAACGCCACATAACCTGTTCTTTTAGACTATAATAGAATAATTACAGCAAATTAATATCTCGTATGACTAATCCTTCAGTGGTACATTGTATATCACCTTTCTATATTCTTCCAACAGCATGCAATAGTCTACTTTGCCACCCAAGATGCCTTTTATCTGAGACATAAAAGGTTCTGGAAGGCGCGAAAGAATGAAAGCGTGAAACACACGGTATTGCACAATTTTTATGTGGCTATTTTATGTAACTATTTGAATGTGTTAAAACTTATGTTACAGTTGCAGATTGTTTTTTAACATATGACGATGCAGAACAATAACACTGACAAGCAGCCTATCTCCATGATAATCGTTTTAGGGACCAGACCAGGAGATATCTTTCAAGCTGTGGAATGTGGAGTTTCATCTACAGCTCATGTTTATTGCTTTGAAAACAGCATGAACGGATATGTTTTTTTTCTCACACACATGCACGCAAACACACAGCACTGGACTATAAACACAGTATAGATACAGTCAGGAACACATCATAAAATGGGGGTGTGGTTTAGTGGGGAAAAACAAATACTGTAGTCATAATAGACAAAACATTGTGACTAGGTTATTAAATGTTTGGTAACACTTTAGAATAGGGAACACTTATTAACTAGTAACTACGACTTTTCCCTCAATAAATTCCTAATTTGCTGCTTATTAATAGTTAGTAAGCTAGTTGTTAAGTTTAGGTATTGGGTAGGATTAGGGATGTAGAAAAGGTCATGTAGAATAAGGCATTAATATGTGCTTAATTAGTACTAATAAATGGCTAATATTCTAGTAATATGCATGGTAATAAGCAACTAGTTAAGAAACCGTAAAATAAAGTGTTACCAAATGTTTTTAAAATGTCAAATAAAGGTGAAGATGCTTATAAAAAACATTAAAATATTTTACAGATGAGGTCAAAAGTTTACGCACACCTTCCAGACTCTGCAAAATGTTAATTATTTGACCAATATAAGAGGGATCATACAAAATGCATGTTATTTTTTATTTAGTACTGACATATAGTCCACAAGAGAAAATGCTGTTCAGAAAAATCCCTCAGGTCCCACAGATTCTTTGGTTTATCAGCATTTTTGTGTATGTGAACCCTTTCCAACAATAACTGTAACTTTTCACTCTGAGGGACAACTGAGGGAATTTGAAATTTGAAAATCAGTGTAAATTTAACTTATTTTGTCTTCTGGGTAACATGTAAGTATTTTTTGTAGCTTCCGAAGGGCAGTGCTAAATGAAAACACTTTTTTTTAGGCAAATACCCTGCTGAAAAAAACAGCTAAAACCAGCCTAGGCTTTAGCTGGTCAGCAGGCTGGTTTTAAAGGGGTTTTGGCCACTTTCCCAGCCTGGCCAGGCTGTTTAGGCTGGTCTTAGCTGGTCAGGCTGGGAGACCACCAGCTAAAACCAGCCTGACCAGGCTGGGAGACCAGCTGAAACCGGCTACTTCCAGCTTAAACCAGCTAAGACCAGCCAACAGGATCAGCAGGGTAAGAAAAATCTTTTCAAAAGTTTTCACCCCTGGTTCTTAATGCATCGTTTCTCCTTCTGGAGCATCAGTGAGCATTTGAACCTTCTCTAATTGTTGCATATGAGTCCTTCAGTTGTCCTCAGTGTGAAAAGATGGATCTCAAAATCATACAGTCATTGTTGGAAAGGGTGTCAAGAAAATCAAGTGTATGTAAACTTTTGAACGGGTTCATTTTTTATAAATTCAACTGTTCTTTTTTCTTGTGGACTATATGAAATATCTTTCATGTGAAACATCTTATTCAGGTCAGTACTAACTAAAAAAAAAAACACATTGTGTATGATCCCTCTTATTTTGGTCAAATAATTAACATTTTGCAAATTCTGCAAGGTGTATGTAAACGTTTGACCTCAACTGTATTATTGTTCACTACCAATCAAGTGTTGAGTTCAGAATTTTAATGTTTATGAAATAAGTCTCTTATTCTCACCAAGGCTGTATTTATGTCATTACACACAGTAAAAAAGCAACATTCCGACATAGTTGTTTTCTATTTAAATATATATTAAAATGTTATTTATTTCTGTGATGCAAAGCTGAATTTTTAGCATCATTACTCCAGTCTTTAGTGTCACATGTTCCTTCATAACTCATTTATATATGCTAATTTAATGAACATGAAACAGTAGTATTTCCTATTTAATAACCAGCCTCCTTTGTTGACTGACTCTGCAGTATTATCGCAGGATCAAATTAACACGCAAACTTTTATAAGCACTTAGTGCTTTTCATTTAATTCCCAATCCATGTAATTACACTTAGGCATGTTGCCAGTGAAGATTACTGGATTCGTCAATCAAAAACAGACAGTCCACTGACCTAGAACCAAGCCAATGCACAAATCATTTTACAGCTTTACTGTTTGTGCACTGTTCTGCTCACATTGGAAAGTGGGTTAAATGAATATGGACGGCTTATGGCTTATCTTTAAGATCACATGCGGAAGTGCTGTGTTTGAAAAGCTTGGTGATGTGTGAACCGATCTTCAGAAACATACTGCACAGTAAATGATTAAAGGAAAAGATCACCCCATAATTATTAAAGAATATATTTCTTACCCCAATAGACAAATAGCTCTTGTTTTGATCTAAATTCAAATGAAATTTAGTGAGGTTTATGCTTAACCCTCATGTTGTGTTATGGTCATTTTGACATGGAGAGGATTGTGTTTTTCCCCGAAAATGCTAGTTTAACCAAAAATGGAAATCCTGTTATTAATTACTCCTCTTATGTCGTTCCAAACCTGTAAGACCTTTGTTCATTTTCAGAACACAAATTAAGATATTTTTGATGAAATTCGAGAGCTTTCTGACCTTGCATAGACAGCAACACAACTAAAATGTTCCCAAACCCAGAAACTTAGTAAGGACATCAGTAAAACAATCTATGTGACATCAGTGGTTCAACCGTAATGTTATGAAGTTACGAGAATACTTTATTCAACAATTCTTTTATGCAGGGTCAGAAAGCTCTCGGATTGCATCAAAAATATCTTAATTTGTGTTCCGAAGATGAACGAAGGTCTTAAAGGGTTTGGAAAGACATTAGGGTGAGTAATTAATGACAACGTTTTTATTGAAGGGGTGATCCCTTTAATGCATTTGACTAAAGCTTACTGACTTCATTCAGACAGGGTTTAACAACTTCCAAAAAAAAAATTGGTAATGATTTTTGTACTTTTGGGGAATTTTTTTCCCCCTCCTTGTTATAGTTGTGGTGTTCCCAGTATAAAAAGGTTTTTATAAATCTCTCATTGTCCTATATTATTACCAAATATCAGATTCAATCTTTTTATCAACTTGTTTTCTTTTAGGTAGCACAGGTTTTGTATTTCTTTTTGGAACTGATTAGTCAAAAGCCTCACTGAACTGAGCTTATGCACCTTAGTTTTTAAGCAAAAAAAACAAAAACAAAAAAACATGATTTATGGATAATTTTGGCAGTATTAACTCAAAAGCTGAGGTGCATAGTCTCAAATCTCAGATTTGACTGGGAGCATCAGATCAAAAGAAGTCTCTCCTGCTCACCAAACCTGCATTTATTTGATCCAAAGTACTACAAATACAGTAAAATTCTGAAATATTTTTTACTATTTAAAATATCTGTTTTCTATTTGAATTTATTTTAAAATGTAATTTATTTCTGTGATTTCCTAGCTAAATTTTAGCATCATTACCCCAGTCACATGATCCTTTAGAAATCATTCTAATATTCTAACTTGCTGCTCAAAAAACATTTATTATTTGTAATTTGTTGAAAACAGCCGAGGTAAATTTTTTCTGGTTTCTTTGATGAATAGAAAATTAAGAAGAACAGCATTTATCTGAAATAGAAATCTTTTGTAACATTATAAATATCTTTATCATCACTTCTGATCAATTCAAAGCATCCTTGCATTCATTTCTACTGTTGAAAATTTAGATTTGATTACAGAAATAAATTACATTGAAATAGAAAATTTTAAATAGTAAAAATATCTAACAATTTTACAGTTTTTGCTGTACTTTGGATCAAATAAATGCAGGCTTGGTGAGCAGAAGAGACGTCTTTAAAAAACATTAAAAATCTTACTGTTCAAAAACTTTTGACTGGTAGTGTATTATATCAGAAACGATTGATGGAAATGCCAAATTTTTTAAAAATCCCTTAATTTGCAAAAAAGTTACCAAATGTCATATACCAAAAATAAATTCCTCCATGCGCATCAAAAATGTCTTATGTCTTTGCGCTTTGGGAAGGCATAACCTGACTAACTAGTGGACCGATCTCATTGCACATCATCTGAAATGTTATGGTCATTCTTAAATGCCTGAGCAAAGTCCGTCGTCAAAGTATTTCTGTATAATTGCCTCCCAGAACAGTTTTACACAACTGTGCTCCCAAACAGCAGGCACCCACTTCCCGAAGCAATGACTGCATTCATTGTGTTTATTATATATGAAAATGATTATATTCAGTGGCTTTATTATTCCAATTGCCAGTGGATATTTTAGTTTTGTATAACTTTGGATGGAAACCCAGTTAGACAGAAGACTGTCTAGGTGTTTTCTCTTTTGGATAGTCCGTTTTTATTACTCTCAATTATCCCAATGCCATTCCTCTCAGTTAAGAAGCCTCAGGTGACCGTCTGAGCGCAACACTAATGGAATCAATGGTCAATGGAAAAAGGACAGAGACAAATTGGACTCAGTAATGGGCTGAAAGAGGTGCTTTGATCCTTGACCTTGGCTTTTGTGGCACTAATGTAGTTATCCTTCATTATGTGTTATCCCACCTCTACGCTAAAATGGTACATTTCCTTAAAAAAGGCCAACAGCAATGCGGTAGAAAAACAAAGCCCTAGTGTTCAGCCCGAGCTGCCTCAAAGCTAAAAGGTGACAATTCATCTCAAAACAGGACATAATATGCGTATGACTTGTTTGTGATGTCTTTGTGCGTCTGATGGATGGGTGAACTTTGGTCTTGGAAATTTGGTCTTGAGAGGATGTAGAGGTGGTGCAGCACTAAACAGACTCATAAAGTTTGGGCTTTGCTCCAAGGATAACACCCTCTCCAAAGCATTATCTACTAGCACTTCTATTTCAATCCACATGAACACTAAAACCCATCATGTGCTCATAGACATACTGCATGCTTGCCCATAACTAAAAGGCTTTTAATTTCAGTCATGGCTACACTTATGATCTCTACAGCAATATTGAGAAATGTCTATTTTATTCACAAAATTAAACTCTCAAATAATGTAAGAAGTATGTATGGTTGGGAATAAAGAGCAATTTTTGTGGTGTTCAGTTTCAATACAGAGCAAACAGCGTAGGTTGATTCTTAAACAAATGACTCTTCTGAACAGATTCTTTTTGATGAATCATTTTAATAAAATACTAGTGTTTACATGTGAATCAGTCTAAAGACTCACTTTAAAATGTCTAACTTAAAATGAACCTACGTTTTCATTTTCAAGGCATTTCATGACTTCAAAATTAAGATTAAAATTCTGTTGGATCATTTTAATGTATCACCGGAATCATTAGACAGTGCGAATCAGTCTAATGACTCTGAATCTTTAAAATGTCTAACTCAAAATGAATCTCAAACCAGTTTTGTGTTATTTTATTCTTTCGAAACAAAGAGTAAAATAAATGCTTTTAACAAATCTGGCACAAGCAGTATGTAGGGTTATAAATCAAGAATTAAACAAAGTCTGATTCACAAACAAATGGTTATTGTGAACAGATTCTTTTCGATGAATCATTTCAGTGAAACATTGGAATCAGTCTCAAAGTTTTATAAGTGTGAATCAGTTTAATGACTCACTTAAACAGAATTTTTAAAACGTCTAACTCAAAATGAACCTAGAACCAGTTTTGTGAAGGAAGTAAACAACACAAACAAACGACTCGTGTGAACAGATTCTTTTTGATGTATCACCTCAATGAAATGTTGGAATCAGTCTTAAACTCTGTTAACAGTGTGAATCAGTCTAATGACTCACTTAAACTGAATCTTTAAAATGTCTAACTCAAAATGAATCTGTTGTTTCATTCCTTCAAAATTAAGAGTAAAAGTAATGGTTTGACAAATTTCACACAATGAAAGTAATTATGTATGAATTAAAGAAAATTAAACTGTTGCATAATGATATAATGCTCATTTCCATTAACATACAGAGCAAACAGTGTTGGTTTCACAAACAAATGGTTCTTGCGAACAGATTATTTTCGATGGAATCAGTCTCAAACTCTGTTTACAGTGTGAATCAGTCTAATGACTCACTTAAACTGAATCTTTAAAATGAACTCAAAATGAACCTCAAACCAGTTATGTGTTATTTTTTTCTTTCCGAACAAAGAGTAAAAGAAATGCTTTTAACAGGAATCAAGAAAGTCAAATTCATAAACAAATGGTTATTGTGAACAGATATTTTTCGATGAATCATTTCAGTGAAACATCAGAATCAGTCACAAACTCAAAGTGTGAACAATGAATCAGTCTAATGACTGACTTAAACTGAATCATTAAAATGTCTAGCTTAAAATGAACCTTGTTTTCAGTTTTTCATGCCTTCAAAATTAAGAGCAGGGTTAGGAATCAGGAATTAAAGTCTGATTCACAAAAAAATGGTTCTTGTCAACAAATTCTTCTTGATGAATCATTTCAGTGAAACATTGAGATTAGTCTCAAACTCAGTGTTTACAGTGTGATTCACATGACTCAGTGAAAATCAGTCTTATGACTGACTAAATGAATCTTTAATATGTTTAAGTCAAAATGAACCAAGAACCAGTTTTGCATTATTTAATGCCTTCAAATTCAAGAGTTAAAAGAAATGAAAGAAAAGAAAGTTTAAAAAGAAAACTCCCACATCAGATCAGAAATCCCCGAATGAGCTGCTGGACAGAATACATGCAAACTTTTGAGGAAGGAAGTCATTATTTAAGCCATTCCTTATCTGTCCATGTAATTCAACCATTCAGCCTGAGCAAGCTTAGTCTTATAACAGCACAAGCTCAAGCACTAAAGCTGCTAGAAATAAATTGAGTATGTGTCCACTCACATGCACTTTATGGCCAAAAGCTTTTACACGGTCCACTTTGCTCGCTGAATCAGTGATGTATTGATTCAGGGATTTAAATCATCCATTAAGTGCAATTAAAAAAGCCCTTTTTCTGCTGGTGAAGGCGAATCAGGAGCACACATTTTTAATCATGACACTATTTATCTCTTTTCCAGGCTTTCTGCTATCCTGTAAACAACAGAAAAGTCTTTCATTAAATCAGACAAGGCTGCGCTCTCCATGCAAAAACCCATTGTGTGCTTTGAACGTTCAAGCCAAATATTGGTTATGATGTAATAGACTCTTTTGTTTTAATTAGATTCAGAAAGTGCTTACATTTAATGGGAAATCAAAAATCCCTGTTTACTTACTAAATGCATTTCGGTCTTATTGTAAATGAATCGTGCTACAAAATGGCTTTCTCACCTCAAACTGACTAGTAATGGCTTTGGTGCAATGCAATCAATTCCAGAGTGATAAAATCAAGTTTAACTTGGAAATACTTGAGAATACATTATAAAAATAGGTTGTCAATATGATTTTATTTTGACATAAAGGTATACTACAGGTATACTACTGATATCTGTGGTTGCAATATTAAATTGCATGTTACTTGCATGACTCTAATGTCTAATGAGTCTAATTTACTAATCGTGTGAAAATTTGCATTAAAGGGATAGTTCGAGCATTTAAGACATGAAGTTGTATGCAATCCTTATCAGCACTATAGTGTATACACACTGACCCACACTGCGTTCACCTCCCTGGTCAGAGTTCTGGCCGCTGGAAGTTTTTCAAGAAAGTAGTCACGGTTAGTTTCCGGGGCCTCAAAACTGTGCGTTTTTACGTGAAAAAAATATATGCGTTTCAAAGCTTGATTAATTTACATCACAAAAAACACTCCTGACAAAAATCAAACCTCAGTTTTAATCGGCACTATATTCTTTCCGTTTCCATCAATCCGCGCTGCTGTCAGTTCGCACGTTCCGATCAGCTGTTCCATTACACACTCGAATGACAACGACGTAAAAAAGTAGAAAATAAACAATGGTGCGAACTTGTAAATTCCCAGGTTGTGACCACAAGAATGTGCAGGGATCGCCGTTCAGATTCCATCGTTTTCCTGTTTCTGATATAGTTATGAGACAGCTTTGGCTGGTTGCCATCGGCTACTCTGCGGGAGCTAAAATATCCAGTATCAAGGATTTTCGTGTGTGCAGTGCTCACTTCAGCGAAAACGATTACATCCCCAACCAAGGAGGAAAAATCAAAAAACGGATTTTAAAGAGTTCTGCTGTACCGGTACCACGGGTAAGCTCTATTTACTAACTTTATGTCGCATACGACAGGTTTATTTTGAAGCTAACGTCGGTTTTTAGGCTAACGTTACACTGAGAATATTCTAACCGGGGAAGTGATAGCATCGACAATAATCGACTGTCTATGTGGTGAGAAAATCGGCAAATGTCATAACTAATGAATTTAATTGAATCTATATAACACAACAAAATATGATGCTTTGCTATATTTGTTATTGTCTGTAACTATGCGGAACGTGTGTCGGTATCATCGTGTTTATAAGTGTGCTTGAAGTCACATACAGGTAGGTCTAAACCAGGTATCTCCAACTCCGGTCATCGTGAGCTACATTCCTGCAGCTCGATGTTTTCCTATGACAGGACACCTTTCTCAAATGAGACATTCTGTACAAGCCTGCTAATTGCCTGTAGATTTGAGTCAGGTGTGTTGCATCAGAGAAAAACTAAAACCAGCAAGACAGTAGCTCACGAGGACTGGAGATCCCATGTCTAAACTGTACAGTAAACAATCTGATGTTTAGACTCCTGTGGAAATCACGTGAAACGAGGTCTAATATAAAAAAATATATATCGTCTGTTCCGTCTGACATTGTGCTAAAATTGGTTTCATCATCAGAAGTTTTGTAGTCAGACATGTTGTCAGCGAGTCGCGCTATCAACAGCTGATCGGAACGTGCGAACTGACAGCAGCGCGGATTGATGGAAACGGAAAGAATATAGTGCCGATTAAAACTGAGGTATGATTTTTGTCAGGAGTGTTTTTTGTGATGTAAATTAATCAAGCTTTGAAACGCATATATTTTTTTCACGTAAAAACGCACAGTTTTGAGGCCCCGGAAACTAACCGTGACTACTTTCTTGAAAAACTTCCAGCGGCCAGAACTCTGACCAGGGAGGTGAACGCAGTGTGGGTCAGTGTGTATACACTATAGTGCTGATAAGGATTGCATACAACTTCATGTCTTAAATGCTCGAACTATCCCTTTAAAAAACTGGTCACTAATTAATTTCTAACTGAAAATTAAGCTAGAAATCCTAGTGTCTTTTTTATAAATAGCTGTTGACCATTTGTTCGAGATATTCTGGCTGGCATTTCAGGGTGTGAAGGACATGCATAACCCCATCACAAATGGCACATTAAGTTGGAATGCACACTGAAAATTCTCAGCCAAGATATTCTAGCCTCTGAACCTTTAATTTTATTGTAGTAAATGAAAACAATGGCAGGATCAGTGAAGGATCAGTAACTACGTGTACTGATTAAACACATGTTGATTATATTGCTTAGATCTCACCGCTTACAACTCTATTGACAACTAGAAAATGAAAGTCCATAAAAACAAGGCCTCGATAAAGCCTTGCATGGAAGTTAAAAATAGGTTTAAAAGCTTGAAATGTAGCATTTTATAACTTGAAGGTTAGAGGAGATAGATAGATAAATGACAGATAGAATGATAGACCGAATGCTATATAGAACAAAAGATAGATAGATGACAGATAAACTGAATGATATTTAGAACAATAGATTAATAGATAGATAGATAGATAGATAGATAGATAGATAGATAGATAGATAGATAGATGGCTAGAAGATAGACAGAATAATATATAGAACGAAAGATAGATGATAGATAGAATGATATTTAGAATAATAGATGACAAATAGCTAAATGATAGACAGAATGATATATAGAACAACAGACAGCCGACAGACAGATAGATAGAATGATATATAGAACGATAGAACAATATATACAACAATAGACAGACCGATTGGTAGATAGACAGATGACAGATAGAGCAATAGATAGAACGATTCATAGATAGATGACAAATAGATGACAGATAGAAAGAGTGACATATAGAACAATAAATAAGATAGACAGATGATTGATGAATGATAGATAGATGACAGATAGATGATAGAATGATATATAGAACGATATAGATAGGACGATAGATAGACAGAATGATAGATAGATAGATAGATAGATAGATAGAACGATTCATCGATAGATGACAAATAGATGACAGATATAATGATATATAGGACAACAGATAGATAGACAGATTATAGATAGAACGATAGATGATAGACAGAAAGATAGATAGAGCAATTCATAGACAGATGACAAATAGATGGTGACAGAATGATATATAGAATAGATAGATAGATGATAGACAGAATAATATATAGAACGAAAGATAGATAGATGATAGATAGAATGATATTTAGAACAACAGATAGATGACAAATAGCTAAATGATAGACAGAATGATATATAGATCAACAGACAGACTGACAGATAGATAGAATGATATATAGAACGATAGAACAATATATACAACAATAGACAGAATGATAGACCGACTGATAGATAGAGCGATAGATAGAGCAATATATACGATAGATAGATAGAACGAATCATAGATAGATGACAAATAGATGACAGATAGATATAATGCCATATAGAACAACAAATAGATAGATAGATAGATAGATAGATAGATAGATAGATAGATAGATAGATAGATGAACGATAGATGATAGAATGATATATAGAACGATATAGATGGGACGATAGATAGATAGATAGATAGATAGATAGATAGATAGATAGACAGATGATAGATGAACGATAGATGATAGAATGATATATAGAACGATATAGATGGGACGATAGATAGATAGATAGATAGATAGATAGATAGATAGACAGATAGACAGATGATAGATGAACGATAGATGATAGAATGATATATAGAACGATATAGATGGGACGATAGATAGATAGATAGATAGATAGACAGATAGACAGATGATAGATGAACGATAGATGATAGAATGATATATAGAACGATATAGATGGGACGATAGATAGATAGATAGATAGATAGACAGATAGACAGATGATAGATGAACGATAGATGATAGAATGATATATAGAACGATATAGATGGGACGATAGATAGATAGATAGATAGATAGATAGATAGATAGATAGATAGATAGATAGATAGATAGATAGATAGATACTTTTCGTTATTCAATCAAACTTTTTTTTTTAAACTGTATGTCTGCAATTTAATGGTACCAATGCTTAAAGTTACTTGAATCTGTACACAGATAGGTAAATAAACAGATAGTGTGACTCAGGTGTAAAACCCACATGACTTGAGAACTCCTCTTTTACCTGTGGAGTTTGCGCAATACAACGCAACGCACATTAAAGAGTAGCGGCCTGTGTTTACATTGAACGCCAGTTACGTTTCCTGCAGCTCTGGGAGTGTGTGTGTGTGTGTGTGTGTGTGTGTGTGTGTGTGTGTGTGTGTGTGTGTGTGTGTGTGTGTGTGTGTGTGTGTGTGTGTGTGTGTGTGTGTGTGTGTGTGTGTGTGTGTGTGTGTGCGTGCGTGCGTGCGTGTGTAGCGAGCGGTGTGAGAGAGCGACAGTGGAGTTACACATCCCACTTTTCAAACTTTCCCCCTCAAGCGTCACTCCTTCCTATATTGCCTCAGTGAGTCATTCTGAATGGGAGTTTGTGGTCAAAGCGAACATCGTGCGCGGAGACGCCGTCGCTAATGGAATAACGCCTCTTGGATCTCTTTCGGGCTGAAATGCGTGTGAGTGTTTGATCAAAGCTCATACCTGCAGTTGCTGACCTTCAGGAGGAATAATCACGAGAACGCTCGCGTTGAATGGGTCGTAAGGACGCTCACCTGAACCTGTCTGGATGGGATGCACCGTGAGCTTCATCTGCTGTGAAGACGATTTTCTGCAGATGCCTTTGGATCAGCATGTGGAGCAAAAGAAAGAGGAAAAGAGGCTCTTGTCTAAGGTAGGACGCACATGGGTTGATGCATCGAAAGTTCTTGAAGTTGCGCTGTGAACTTGACAGTGAAGCTATAACAGTATTTTGATGTTGGTTTAAGTGTTTTCTCTCTCAGAAAGATCAATCATTTGTGCAGATGCAGATTTGGCATTTTTTGACTTTATTTTATATATTTATTTATTTATTTTTCTCCCGGTAAATAATACATGCACTACCAGTAAAAGTTTGGACACACCTACTTTTTATGCACTGACCAAACAAATCAAAACTGTCTGATGTTTTGGAGATATTTACATCAATTCAAGACATAGTCTTAGCCAACTTCATAAGGGAATGCCACATAAATTTTAAAATTTGGGAACACACAAAAAAATCATTCATATCATTTTTTAAAATGCATTTTGCAATTTGATTTTGTTTTAGGAATATAAAACTCAATATTATTTAACTTTTAATTACCTTGACTTGAGTTCTTTATTTGATAGAAATTTAAAAATGATACACTTTAAATATAAATATTGGCCCTTAATTAATACATTTATGTATGCTGGATACTTGTTGACTGCTTTTCCTTAAATATCTGGTCCAACTTGGAAAAGCACAATTAAATTTGTGTACAGAACTTATTGAAGGCATTTAAGCATACGCCTTTAAAGATCAAAAGACAGTCAAGTGTGTCTAAACTTTTGGTTGGTAGTGAGTTTTATGTGTTGACAGATGTTAGATTGTATCAACAACCCCACCTATACAGTTATGTATGAAAAACAAACCCAGAATCTTCTGTTCAGACCTCACAGGGTAAATAAACACAGTCTCCTACATGACCAGACAGTGCGAAATCAGGGCAAACCCAAGACTAAGCGTAGACAATACTGTTCTGTTCACATTTGGATCAATGAATGAGTTGCATCATTGCACAGTTTAATTACGGATGGAATCCAGATTGGAAATTTGTGCATCTTTGTCTATTTATAGATTCGTTTTTTTGTGAAAAAGCCTTTAGGTTTTATTTTATTATTTCATATACTAAGTACAGTTGACATACACCTTGCAGAATCTGCAAAATGTTAATTATTTTAGCAAAATAAGAGGGATTATACAAAATGCATGTTGTTTTTTATTTATTACTGATATAAGATATTTTACATAAAAGATGTTTGCATATAGTCTGCAAGAGAAAATAATAGTTGAATTTATAAAAATGACCCCATTCAAAAGTTTACATACACTTGGTTCTTAATACTGTGTTGTTACCTTTTGAGATCCATCATTTCACACTGAGGACAACTGAGGGACTCATATGCAACTATTACAGAAGGTTCACTGATGCTCCAGAAGGAAACACAATGCATTAAGAGCCAGGGGTGTAAACTTTTGAACAGAATGAAGATGTGTACATTTTTCTAATTTAGCCAAATTCTATATATTTTTCATTTAGGTACTGCCCTTTACAGAAGATACTTGCATGTTTCCCAGAAGACAAAATAAGTAAAATTTATCCCAATCTTCAAATTCCAAAAGTTTTCATTCTCTGGCTCTTAATGCAATATGTTTCCTTGAAAAGCATCAGTGAGCATTTGAACCTTTTGTAATAGCTGCATATGAGTTCCTCAGGCTTCCTCAGTGTAAAAAGATGGAACAGTCATTGTTGGTAAGGGTTCAAATACACAAAAATTCTGAAAAACCAAAGAATCTGTGGGACCTTAAGGATTTTTCTGAAGAACTGCGGGCAGTTTAACTGTTCAGGGCAAACAAGGTACTCATGAACAACTATCACAAAACAAAAAAACACAGCTGTGGATCATTCAAGTATCAACACAGTATTAAGAATCAAGTGTATGTAAACTTTTGACATGTTCATTTTTATAAATTGTATAAAGTATCATTTTCTCTTGTGGACTACAAATGTCTTTTATGTGAAATATCTTATCCAAGTCAGTACTAGATTAAAAAATAACATGCATTTTGTATGATCCCTCTTATTTTGGTAAAATAATTGACATTTTGCATATTCTGCAAGGTGTATGTAAACTTTTGACTTCAACTGTACATGCAAACGCAGCTAGCTCTGTCTAATGCTGTATTTCAGGAAAAAGTTCATTGTGTGCACCTCTCAAAGACGTCTTAGATGGGGTTCTTCTGATGGGGTGGTCTGCTCTGGGTGGTGGGGTCAGATTTAGAAGGTCATTTGGAGCGTTACTTGGGGCAGAAGGGCTGGAGCAACAAGTCCCACATTGTTGGTTTGCTCTCAGCCAGGGGAGCAGAGCTCATGGAGGAATGTTGCGCCTGTATCCTGATAGTCATCTTTCATTTTGGTAACACTCTCACATGGGGTTCCACAAATCTGGCCCACCCTCATATTTTGAATGTTTTGGCAAAGCTGTGGCAACAGCAATATGACAAGACAGAAATGTTTAATAAATAGTTAGAATAATCATAATAACAATGTTTCTACCAGTAAATATAGTTTATTATCTTTCATCAGAGCAGTAGTTGCAGGCCTACAGTGGTTCATGGCTGCAAATCATGCTGGGGTTCAGCCCAAATCTTGGGTAGCGATTTGCGATCGTCACCTGATCTCATGATGAAAACGTACCTGTGTGAACTTTTTCGCAAGTTGTGAAATACATATCAATAAGTATATACAGTCAAGCCCGAAATTATTCATACCCCTGGCAAATTCTGACTTAAAGTTACTTTTATTCAACCAGCAAGTTTTTTTTTATTAGAAATGACACAGACGTCTCCCAGAAGATAATAATACATTTGAACAAACAGTGGCATGTCCAAAATTATCCATACTCTTCTCAATAATCAATAGAAAAGCCTTTATTGGCTATTACAGCAATCAAACGCTTCCTATAATTGTTGACCAGCTTTTTGCATGTCTCCACTGGTATTTTTGCACATTCATCTTTAGCGATGAGCTCCAACTCTTTCAGGTTGTAGGGTCTCCTTGCCATCACCCTGATCTTTAGTTCCCTCCACAGATTCTCAGTTGGATTTAAGTCAGGACTCTGGCTGGGCCACTGCAAAACATTAATGTTTTTGTTTGCTAACCATTTCTTCACCACTTTTGCTGTGTGTTTTGGGTCGTTGTCGTGCTGAAATGTCCACTGGTGCCCAAGGCCAAGTTTCTCTGCAATCTGCCTGTTGTTGTTGTTGAGAATTTTGATGTATTGCTCCTTTTTCATGGTGCTGTTTACTGTGATTAGGTTCCCTGGTCCACCGGCTGAAAAACAACCCCAAAACATTAGGTTCCCACCACCATGTTTGACAGTGGGGATGGTGTTCTTAGGGTTGAAGGCTTCTCCTTTTTCACGCCAAATGAAGGCTACATCATTGTGGCCAAACAATTCAATTTTTGTTTCATCTGACCATAAAACAGAAGACCAGAAATCGTCTTCTTTGTCCAGATGAGCATTTGTAAAGGCCAAGCAGGCTTTTGTGTGCCTTATCTGGAGAAGTGGTGTCCTCCTTGGTTTGTGTCCATGGAACCCAGCGGTGTGCAGTGTCTGTGGACTGTCTGCCTTGAGATATTGCCACCAGCAGAGCCCAGATTCATCAGGATGGCCTTGGTGGTGATCCTTGGATTCTTTTTTTACCTCTCTCACTATCCTCCTGACCAGCACAGGTGTTACTTTTGGTTTCCGACCACGTCCTCTGAGATTTTTCACAGTGCGGAACATCTTGTATTTTTTAATAATATGCACTGTAGCCACTGGAACTTCAAAACATTTAGATATGGTCTTTTAGCCCTTTCCTGACTTGTGAGCAGCCACAATGCACAGCCGCAGGTCCTCAGTGAGCTCCTTTGTCTTAGCCATGACTGTCCACAAACCAACAGCAGAGAGCTTCTGTTCTTCACCTGTTGAGTTGATTAAAACAGCTGTTCCCAATGAATCAGGGTAATTAGGATGCTTTAGAACAGCTTGGACTATTTGGAATGGTATAGAACTTTGGATTTTCTCATAGACTGTGACGGTTTGCAAAGGGTATGAATAATTTTGGACATGCCACTTTTTGTTCAAATGTAAATAAAAGCTGAGAAATATTTTTTTCCACAATGATGCCTCTTGTACATTGTCTTATTATCTTTTGGGAGAAGTCTGTGTCATTTCCGGTCAAAAAAACTAAAGGTGGTAAAACAGCAAGCTCTTGTAATTGTTTTCGTACACAGTTATGATTATAGCTCCATATGTTTCACTTTCCAGACGTAACAAGCATGTTCACCCCAAAATTAATTTTTTGTAATTATGTACTCATGTTGTTCCAAACCCTTACTCTGAAAAATGTGAACAGTTGAATCAACTTAATAAAATTACTTAAAGGTTGTATCAGCGATTTCTAGCCTAAAACATAAAGTGTCAATTTCAGCTTAACTTTCTTCACGATCCGCTCGCTGCCTGCCCCATAAATTGTCTGTGAAAAAACCGCGTCTCTCTGGTCAGCCTAGGGTCCGAGATATGCCAAAAAAACAATCGGCACTACCAACCTTTCCACACAAAAACAAACAGTGTTCCAACCAATCAGCGTCAGGGGTTTGGTGTTGTGGACTTTCGCTCCGCCTCCCTCACGTCCCAGCACCAGTAGGAAAGTCCACAACACCAAACCCCTGACGCTGATTGGTTGGAACACTGTTTGGTTGTCTGTGGTGTGTTGATAGCGCCAATTGTTTTTTTTGGCATATCTCGGACCCTAGGCTGACCAGAGAGACGCGGTTTTTTCACAGACAATTTATGGGGCAGGCAGCGAGCGGATCGTGAAGAAAGGTAAGCTGAAATCGACACTTTATGTTTTAGGCTAGAAATCGCTGATACAACCTTTAAATGGGAAATTCACAAAAATGTTTTCCCCCCCATTCATTTTCCACTTTAGATTAACTAAATTTTAATAGGTCTAACTTGCATATGCATTTGTAGGACTTTCCCTTTCAGATGCAAAATTGTTTGGTGCAGACTTTTCAAATTAAACGATTGTGTCATTAGTTGGCCATATTGGCGGAACTGAACGTAAACCATGCCACTGAACCAAAATAAACATGCATATTTTGCTGATTATTGCTGCTGAAAATGGGCAATTTTTGTCATGTTTTGGGCTGTATTAATCAGTCGGTCCAGGAAAAACATTTGGAGTACTATAGACTGCCAAAAGTTATATAAACTGAAGCAGAGTGCAAAAAACTGTCTGAGGAACAAAAGGCGTTTGTGGTTGGCCAAACTGAACCAGGATTTCCAGGGCAAGAATCCTGACAACATTCGTGTTTGTTCTTATTATTTCCAGTCAGGTAGGTGAAATATTAGGCTATAGCTTAATATAACTCATATGAATCTTTACCACCTATTAACTTTAGTTAGTCAAAATATTGCTCATTTTGCTGCTTAAGTCCTTCTTTATATGATTTAGCAGCTTCCATGATTTAGACAGCATAAATCCAGGTAACTTAACAAATTTGGTTTGAAGATAAACCTGTGGCATTCAGTTCAGTTCATGAGAGGAATGTACATTGATTAATTTTAAGATTAATTTCTTTTTTTCAAAACTAGAGCTCTGGGCTACTGCAGCTTAAAATGCCTATAAACATAAATATTCCAAACATTTAATTATCCTTGAGCATGCCATAATCATTTTTTCCAATAACATTTGGTAAGATAAGATCAAATATCCCTGGGGGAAAATCAATGCATTGTAGAAACTTGCTTATTTAAAATGCTGAGCAGTGTGCAATAAGTTACTTGAGAAGTACAAAAAATATTTGTGTTCATTGGATTACAAAATGAGTGTGCAGATTAATAAATATATGCATGTGCAAACAGTAAATATAACTTCCTTGCACTAAAAGCCTGTTAGTATCAAGTAAGCCATGTCAAAATGATAGACTTATGATCTAAACGTGAAGTAATTCATTTTCCAGTGGGAAAAACAGGATTTACTTTAAGCTTGACTTACGGCAAAACAAACATTTGTAATAATTAATGTTTCATTGTGAATGTTGGTTTCACTTATTGCGTGTGAATTTTTCAATCTGATCTCATAGGAAAACACAACTTTTTTTACAAGGTATAAGTTTAGTTTTTCAGTAAGATTCGAATTCATGCAAATTTAGACACCAATTCAGCACATTTCCAAGAGACTGTGGAAAGTGATCATGGTCGCTAGAAAATGCAGGTCTACTCAAGAACATGCTTGTGCCACACAGGATTATGGAAAACGATTTATCATCATACTATGTGGAAACACAAGATTAATGAAATAATTGATGAAAGGATTGATCAAATAGAAGTAGACTGTTTTTACAAGGTAGTGATTTCATTTTTTTTTCAGTGGAAAAAAACAGGGTACCTACAGTTGAGGTCAAAAGTTTGCATCCATCCATTACATCCTTTCAGAATGTGCAAAATGTTTATAATTTTACCAAAATAAAAGGGATGGACCTGAATGATTTTTTTTGTTTAGTAATAGTTGTTCATGAGTCCCTTGTTTGTCCTGAACGGTTAAACTGCCTGATTTTCAGAAAAATCCTTCAGGTCCCACAAATTCTTTGGTTTTTCAGCATTTTTGAACGATGACTGTATGGATTTGAGATCTATCTTTTCACACTGAGGAAACTTGTATATGGAAAAATTTCAAATTGAGGGACTCCTGTGCAACTATTACAGAAGGTTCAAATGCTCACTGATGCTTCAGAAGGAAAAACGATGCATTAAGAGCCGGAGGGTGAAAACTTTTGAACGTGTAGATTTTTTCTTATTTTGCCTAAATATCATCAAATAAAATCAAATTTTTTCATTTAGTCCTGCCTTTCCGAGGCTACAGAAGATAGTTACATGTTTCCCAGAAGACAAAATAAGTTACATTTACCCTGATCTTCTCAAAAAGTAGTTGAATATGAGTCCCTCAGCTGTCCTCAGTGTGAAAAGATGATCTCAAAATCATACAGTTAATGCTGGAAAGGGTTCAAACACACAAAAATGCTGGAAAACCAAAGAATTTGTGAGACCTGAAGGATTTTCCTGAAGAACAGCGGGCGGCTTAACTGTTTAGAACAAACAAGGGACAAAAAAACAGCTGTTGATCATTCAGGACAAGAACACAGTATTCAGAATCAAGCGGATGTAAATTTTGAACATTTTATTTCATCCTAAAGTTTCTTGAATGCACATCGAAAGGCAGCATGACTTCAGATAACATCACAATGTTTGTAGAAATTTATAAGCTGAAGGAAACTTCAGACTGCTAAAAAATTGAGATTTGTTTGGTCGATGTAAATCACAGCTCACTGCTGTCTCTCATCTTTTCCTAACTATCCAGCGGTGCCCAAATCTTCCAAGCACACTCTTAAGCTTCCTTTTATCCCTCCAGTGGGAATAAATCACACAGACAGTTGTGTGGTGGGATTAGAGAGGGGTGGGGAAGGCCGTCAGGAGAAGGGAGGTGGAAATTCCAGGGATTTGCAGAGGAGTGATAGACTACAGTTACCTGCACCAGGTAGATCTATAGGGAGAAACTGTGGGTGCTTGTTTATTAAAGTGCTTGTAAGAGCACTGCATGGGCACTTAACCTACTTTAGACGGCGTAATAGAGCACCGCTCCCTTAATGGGACGCAGCAAGGCACGCCCAGAACTTCCTCTTTCAAACTTGTCAGGGCAAAAATGTGGGATTTTTATGTGTTGTGGTCGCAATTTGATTTGAGTTTTATAAATCCCGGGGCTGTTTTGGGGTTATGGAAAGATGCTTACTCTTGACTAATCAACACAGTGTCTGTCTGCTTGCATTAGCAGGAAAGAAATGCCAAACACTCTTCTGGGAAATATTTTATGCCAGTTTGTGCGTCTAAACATCTTTGATGTCTTAATGTGTTTCCTATCTGCAAGAGTTTACACCTGTAGGCGTAAGCTTTTTGCTTTTCTGTCTTAAAGTGGAACTCAACAGAATTGCAGAAATGTGACTTTTCAAACAAGTTTCCAAACACTGTCTGCAGTGGATGTTTATCACCTTGTTTTCTTCAAGAGATAGTTCACCCAAAAATTAAAATTCAGTCATTAATTACTCACCCTCATGTTGTTTCAAACCCGTAAGACCTTCGTTCATCTTCGGAATACAAATTAAGATATTTGATTTTATTATAAATATCCTAATTTGTGTTCCCAAGATGAACAAAGGTCATTTTTGGGTGAACTTATCTCTTTTTTCCATTAGCTATTTATTGCAGGAAATATGTTGTGTTGTGTTCATCATGATAATCTTCATCTTTTTATGAATTTTGAAGCCTAAATACAGTCGATAGAAGTAAAAAGCTATAGTCACAGTATAAAGGACTGTCACCATCACTAAGCTTCCAACAAGTCCTTCAGTCTTCATTTAAAAACTGCAAGTTGGAAAGTTTGAGTTAGAATGGTTTGCAAGTGCTCAAGTAAGCATTTAACCAAACACCCATTCAAAAAACCCATTGACTTCTGGATGATGGAAACACAGTGCTAAAATGCAAACTTGCTTCAGGTTTAAGGAGCTAATTTCTAAAGTATCCCAGTTGGCTTCTTCAAATCATAGATTGCTGTTTGTTGCTTTGAAGTAATGAAAATTGTTATTTTCTCACCCTTATGTCATTTCAAATATGGATTTTTTTTTTATGCACCACATTTGCTTTTTTTGTTGTAAATCAAAAAGGAAAAGAGAAATGTGAATTTGTCCAATAAATCAATTATTTTCCAAACCTTAATGCATCATAATTACACCGATATCAAGGTAAATTTTGATGATTATATTAAGTGAATTGTAAGTTGAGCCAGACTACGAAAAGAAGGAACACATGGGAGTAGTGAGTGACACATTTACTTTAAAACTGTTTTTGGCTTGTTAAAGTAAAATTTTAGCCTAACGGATGTAATGGCAGGTCCCAAAAATATTTATAATTCATATAGGTGATTTAGCAACATATAAAACCGTGCAAATCATTTAGTTGTATATTACCCTGAATGGGTAAGCTAGCAATTTTTCTCCAAAATGCCAGCTATAGGGCAAATCAAATTATAATCGACTATATCTTTCCACCTGTAGTGCCTAATGGTCTAATTGTCTTCGACACTGCAGAAAAGCTACCATGACAAGAATCTTTTGACTAAAATGTTTATTAATTTCAGTGACATTTATTTATTCATTCTAATTCAGTTTTTTTATTTAATATTAATTTCCTTCAACTCTCGAGGACCACACAAGTAAAACATGGTTCATCTTATCCCACTCTCCCCTACATTTAAAAACATTTTCCTTTTTTTTTATTTTTTTATTTTTTTTTCTAGTAATTTCTGACTGAAAGTTGTTTTAAAGTACAAATAACACATTGAATTAAACACAGCTTTGAAGTAGAAAGACTGAATGGTATTTTCTTGTAATATACTTCAATAACCTTTATTTACAACTTATAATTTTTTAACAGTGTATGGTATTTATGATTACATTTTTATATCTAATTTTAAATACAGTGTATGGTTTAATTTTCTTCAGTGGAACAAAAATATATTTCTCTTTATAAGACTTTACAAGTTTTCTTGAGTAAAAATTGTCATCCTTTACTTACCATGTTGTTTTAAATCTGTTTTAATTTTTTTCTTCTGTTTAACATAAAAGAAGATATTTTGAAAAATGTTAGTAACTAAAAAGTTGCTGGTAGCCATTGACTTACGTAGTATGGATAAAATGGCATGGAAAAAATACTGTGGAAGTCAATGGTTACCAGCAACTGTTTGGTTACCAACATCATTTTTTGTGTTCAACAGAAGAAAGAAATGCATACAGATTTAGAATGAATCCTACGTTCAATTCCTTAAGATTAGAGAAGGAGACGCCAGTAAAATGACGTGTTTGAGGCCAGGTCAAGTTATTCGCAGCTGGGCAACGTACAGTCGTGGTCAAAAGTTTTGAGAATGACACAAATATTAGTTTTCACAAAGTTTGCTGCTAAACTGCTTTTAGATCTTTGTTTCAGTTGTTTCTGTGATGTACTGAAATATAATTACAAGCACTTCATACGTTTCAAAGGCTTTTATCCACAATTACATGACATTTATGCAAAGAGTCAGCATTTGCAGTGTTGGCCCTTCTATTTCAGGACCTCTGCAATTCGACTGGGCATGCTCTCAATCAACTTCTGGGCCAAATCCTGACTGATAGCAACCCATTCTTTCATAATCACTTCTTGGAGTTTGTCAGAATTAGTGGGTTTTTGTTTGTCCACCCGCCTCTTGAGGATTGACCACAAGTTCTCAATGGGATTAAGATCTGGGGAGTTTCCAGACCATGGACCCAAAATTTCAACGTTTTGGTCCCCACTTGTTCTTCACCAAACTGTTGTTGGATTGTTGGAAGAAGTTGCTGTTGGAGGGTGTTTTGGTACCATTCTTTATTCATGGCTGTGTTTTTGGGCAAAATTGTGAGTGAGCCCACTCCCTTGGATGAGAAGCAACCCCACACATGAATGGTCTCAGGATGCTTTACTGTTGGCATGACACAGGACTGATGGTAGCGCTCACCTTTTCTTCTCCAGACAAGCCTTTTTTCAGATGCGCCAAACAATCGGAAAGAGGCTTCATCGGAGAATATGACTTTGCCCCAGTCCTCAGCAGTCCATTCGCCATACTTTTTGCAGAAGATCAATCTGTCCCTGATGTTTTTTTTGTAGAGAAGTGGCTTCTTTGCTGCCCTTCTTGACACCAGGCCATCTTCCAAAAGTCTTGGCCTCACTGTGCGTGCAGATGCGCTCACACCTGCCTGCTGCCATTCCTGAGCAAGCTCTGCACTGGTGGCACTCCGATCCCGCAGCTGAATCCTCTTTAGGAGACGATCCTGGTGCTTGCTGGACTTTCTTGGACGCCCTGAAGCCTTCTTAACAAGAATTGAACCTCTTTCCTTGAAGTTCTTGATGATCCTATAAACTGTTGATTTAGGTGCAATCTTAGTAGCCACAATATCCTTGCCTGTGAAGCCATTTTTATGCAACGCAATGATGGCTGCACGCGTTTCTTTGCAGGTCACCATGGTTAACAATGGAAGAACAATGATTTCAAGCATCACCCTCCTTTTCACATGTCAAGTCTGCCATTTTAACCCAATCAGCCTGACATAATGATCTCCAGCCTTGTGCTGGTCAACATTCTCACCTGAGTTAACAAGACGATTACTGAAATGATCTCAGCAGGTCCTTTAATGACAGCAATGAAATGCAGTTTTTTTTTCGGGATTAAGTTAATTTTTATGGCAAAGAAGGACTATGCAATTCATCTGATCACTCTTCATAACATTCTGGAGTATATGCAAATTGCTATTATAAAAACTTAAGCAGCAACTTTTCCAATTTCCAATATTTATGTAATTCTCAGAACTTTTGGCCATGACTGTAGAACATAGAAGTGCATTATGCAGATTTATTACACAATGACCTGTAGCCAACATGGAAGTGGGATTTGAGTTACTAACGACTCATTTACGCTGTTTAGAGTCGATTCTTTCTTGATTTATAACCATTATAGCATAATAAGGGCAATTTAAGTCATACAATGGTACTTGTATTATGGTTTTGGACTGTCACTATATGGAAAAGACTTGCATGAAGATTCATCAGGTTTGGAATGACATGAGGGTGAGTAAGTAATGACATAATTTTCTTTTTTATTCTTTTCAGTCTCATTTTGAAACTGCCACTTGTTTTCAGAGAGTTCAGATGACTGTTGGCAAGTGTTTGCTGTTTTTATACCCCATTCCCATCCCACTGGGATATTCTGGATGATCTGTCGGCGCCCAGCTGAAACACATTCCCTCCTGTCATAGATTCAGCTCAATGTTTTGGTCTTATCTCAGCACTCGCTCGCTGTATTCCTGTCCGACTGCGGTACGAAACTTCAAAAGGGCCGAGCTTCTCTCCCCAACAACGCCATTCAGCCGTTCCACACACGGCTGCCCGGGCTTTTGTGCTATCTTGGAGCGATTGTGAGGGACACAAAAGGATCCTGAGTGAAAAACATGAGCAGTCAGGTGTAGGAACATGTGCCGGTTAAAAAGTCATCTCCAGTCACGCCTCGCCCCTCTTTTTCCTGGCTCTCATCTCTAACTTTTGTGGTCAAGGTCATGTTTGTTCCTCAAGATGAATGCCTTTTCTTATTTTTAGACCCTCTAGCTACACGTAGATTTAGCAGATCAAAGGCTACCTGTCAGAGCATTCCCTCGGTCTACGGTTTTTGCCAGCTGAGACAAATCTAGGGGATTGTTAAAGATTTGTTGTCGTAGGTGAAAGTGGGCAGGCTTGGATCTCTTAGTGTAATGACTGATTAATTGCTGTCACAATTGATCTTAGCATCTGATGGAGTTATGGCTTCCTTAAGATGTTTTGGGTCACAGTTCTGCTCTTACACCTATTAAAACCAGTTTAGGATGTTGGTGTGTTTGTGAGAAGGATAGAGAGTTGTTCAGTTACAAATACTGATGTGATGCGATGCTTTAAGAAAGTGTGTAAAAAAATACAGTCCAATCCCTGGTGAAAAAAACAACTAAAAACAGCCTAGGCTGGTTGGCTGGTTTTAGCTGGTCATAGCTGGTCAGCAGGCTGGTTTTAGAGGGGTTTTAGCTGATTTTTTCAGCAGGGATGTAGGGTGTTAATGAAGGAATTTTCTGTATTGATTTTTACAGGAGGTTTGCACGTATTTTGAATTATCAATGCATTGTTTGGAGTTTTAGAATCAAAGGAAATGTCTGTAAATTTAATGGAAAATGTAATGTCCTTATTTTACCGTGTAGATTGTCTATGCAATGTAAATATCTTATTCTTTATTGTTCACGTTAAGATTTTTTTTAATGTACACTACCAGTCAAAAGTTATTGAACAGTAATATTTTTATTGTTTTTTTTTTTTAAAGAAGTCTCTTCTGCTCACCAAGCCTGCATTTATTTGATGTAAAGTACAGCTAAAACCGTAACATTTCAAAATATTTTTACTATTTAAAATAACTTTTCTATTTGATTATATTTTAAAATTTAATTTATTCCTGTGATTTCAAAGCTGATTTTTAGCATCATTACTCCAGTCACATGATCCTTCAGAAATCATTCAAATATTTTGATTTGCTACTCAAAAATGTTTATGTTGAAAACATCTGAGCAGAATTTTTTTTTAGGATTTCTTTGATGACTAGAAAGTTCAGAAGAACAGTATTTATCTGAAATAGTAATATTTTGTAGTATTATAAATGTTTATCATCACTTTTGATCAATTTAAAGCGTCCTTGCTAAATAATAGTAATAATTTCTATAATTTCTTTCCAAAAAAAAAAAAAATCTATTAAATTCTACTGACTCCAAGCTTGTGAATAGTGTATAATGTTACAAAGGCTTTTTATTTCAGATAAAGGCTGATCTTTGGATCTTTCGATTCATCAGAGAATCCTGAAATAATGTACTCGGCTGTTTTAAATATTGATAGTAATAATAATATAATATTAGAATGATTTCTGAAGAATCATTTGACACTAAATACTGGAGTAATGATGCTGAAAATTTACATTTAAAAATATATTTAAATAGAAAGCCATTTATTTTAATTAGTAAAAAATTTTCACAATATTACTACTTTTGCTGTACTTCGGATCAAATAAATGCAGGTTTGGTGATCAGAAGAGAATTCTTTAAAAAAACAAAAAACTGAACATTGAACATTTTTAACCAAAAATGTTAAGGTTTGACATAATGCACATTTTCCCTATACTTTTTTCATTTTATTTTTTATTAGCATATTCCAAAGTTAAAAGATTTTTTTAAAGTATGCTTTTTCAATCCTGAATTTCATAAAGTTTTGTCTTTCTTATGCCGTTTTATATTTGATTTAACTTTTTTTAGTTAGGTAGAATGTACAGTATTGATTTAATGTTCAATTTTATTAACTTTTTTTTTGTAATATGTATAAAAAATATTTAGCAATATTTTAATTATGTAGTAATATTTTTACTCCTCATATATTTTATATACATAAAAAATATTAAAACATTAATAAAAACATAATATTGATTTATTTATCCTTTACAACATATTGATATATTAGTATAAAAATGTAAAAGCTGGTCATTATAGAAGAGTTACACTACCAGTCAAAAGTGAAAATTTCTTTCAGTAAAAGTCTCTTCTGCTCACCTGGATTTATTTGATTCTAAGTTCAGCAAAATAGTTAAAGTTTGAAATATTTTTACTATTTAAAATAACTGCTTTCTATTTGAAAATATTTTAAAATGTAATATATTTCTGTGATTTGCTTTTTCAGCATCATTACTCCAGTCACATGATACTTCAGAAATCATTCTAATATTCTGATTTGCTGTTCAAAGTTATTATTATTATTATTTTTAGATTTTAGATAGAAAGTTTCAGAGAAAATAGAAATCTTTGTAACGTTATAAATGTCTTTATCATCACTTTTGATCAATTTGACGCATTCTTGCGAAATAAAAGTATTAATTTCTAGAATTGTTTCTACGACTTGGAATTTCTATTTGTTTTTGTATATTTATGTGTAGATCAAGACAAAAGCAGAGCACCATCTCTTTGACCTGTTAATGTTTGTCATATTCATTATATTTCATACATTGGCTCTCTCCCAGGTGCACTTCTGTAAAAGAATGTCCTTAGATGTGCAATAACATGATACACTTGAATTATGTTCTGATCATAGTATCAACATTTCATCAAGTTGCCGTGGAGACAAAAACACAAACGACATACTCCAGAGACTCTGACCTATTTTATTTTAATTGTTTTTTGTATATCAGGGCAGAATTTGACTGGTAAAAAGTTGGGTAACATATGATGTTGCATTTTCTATCTTAGTTTTTACCCAAGATCCAAGATGGGTAGCTTATTTCCCCTGTTTTTACATATAGATTACCTTTGCCATCATCTAATGCAGTTTTTATCAGCAGTAGTTTTATCATGGTTGAAGCTTCAAGATTTTTGTATTGCCTGAAGTGCTACAGCTTTTGTTGGATTGACTTGTTTTTGTGGATTTTGGGAAGGAAGTTAGAGAAAGAAAAGTAAGAAAAGGCCTCCCTTCAGCGTTGTTCTGAAGGACGCATGTTGTGTAACACCTGGGTTTGAGTCGTCTTTGTGGTTAGCATGCCATGCTTGTTAACTCTGAGAGGAAATAGAAGTGCAGCACAATGCCAGGCTTAGCATGAGCGGGAAAAAGAAGGATTTTTATTGCTTGTAGGGTATTGACATGGACAATCATTTTAACAATGAGTCAGTTGTCCAAAACACCGCAGGGTTTACAGAGCAAATATAAACCTCAAGGAAATCAAAGTATTGCACTGAACTATAGAATTACAAATGTACTAATAGTCGTTTAAAGGGGTCATCGGATGCAAAACTCACTTTTACATGTTGTTTGAGCAATAATGTGTGTTGGCGGTTTGTGTACACAACCACCCTACAATGATAAAAATCCACCCAGTGGTATTTTTTAATCTTTAAAAGTAATATCCCCTTTTTAAAATCAGGTCATTCTCAGCTTCTTGTCGGTGTGACGGCACACAGACAGAGGCCGCTCCCATGATAGTTGATTGACATGAACGCCTTACCTTAGACCCGCCCTCACCGAGCTGAAACAGTCTGACTCCGATCGCCATTGTGTCGACTCTGGTGCAGGGGAAGACAAGAATGTCTCTGATTGAGCGATTGAGGTGTTCTGTTGTTGGATGTAATGATGAACATGGCAGTCGTCATTTACTCCCGACATCTGAGCCGCTGAAGATGCAGAGGATAATGTTACTTTCGTTTTTAAAAGGAAAGGGCCGATCCCGATCTACATATGCGTCTATGTTCGAGCGAATCGTTCCTGATGCAGCTTCACCCACAGCTGAAGTGAGTATAAGGGTTTTTTATGCATCTTTGCAAACGGCCTTTCTTAATAATATGCTTGTTGGCAAGTTTCATTGCTAAACATGGCTAAACGCGGCTAAACGCAGCTAAAGTAAACATTACGGCCCATAATCCCACAGCAGAGAGGGGCGTTGCGAGCAGAGCTCATTTGCATTTAAAGGACCATGCAATAAAATGAGTAGATTTTTTTGCAGTGCTGATTTTGACAAGGTAAAGGTGTTTTTTACACTACTATTGAGAATTTTTAACCAAAGTATATTATAGACTTTTCATTAAGACCCTAAAGAATCATATTATCTTGTGGAAAATGGGCATCCGATGACTGCTTTAAGAAAATTAGAATCAGAGTTATATGGAATACAGTGTCAGAAAAGGATGCCTGAAATAAATATTTTTAATGTATATTCTTTTTTTTTTTTTTTCTAAAATGTTGACAAATAATGTCTGTCGGTGGACATTTTTCTTTTTTCATTTTTTTATTATTTGTGACCCTGGACCACAAAACCAGTCATAAGTGTAATGTAAGATTAATGCAACATCTGAAAGCTGAATAAATAAGCTGTTCATTGATGTATGGTTTGTTAGGATTGGACAATATTTGGCCAAGATACAACTATTTAAAAATCTGAAATCTGATAAAATCGCCTTTTAAAGTTGTCCAAATGAAGTTCTCAGCAATATAACTAATCAAAAATTAAGTTTCCGATAGAAAATTTACAAAATATCTTCATGAAACATGAGCTTTACTTAATATCCTAATGATTTTTGGCATAAAAGAAAAATCAATAATTTTAACCCATGCAACATTTTTAGCTAGAGCTACAAATATGCCCATGCTACTTAAGACTGGTTTTGTGGTCCAATGTCACATTTGAATACTTTTGAAGTTAAAAAGTTGTTTTATATGTATGTTATGTATATGTTTGTCATGTTTATTATGACATTTCATATGTTGGCTCTCTTCCAAATGCACTCATGTAAAAGAATGACCTGAGGTGTACAATATCATTTGATACGCTTGAATTACTGTGCCAAACTGTATTTGAATAATGAGAAAACATTTGTTAAAGATTAAAGCAGAGCAGAACCGTGCGTTGAGTGTCAGGTGAGTTTTGGCTTCGTTTCTATGTAATTTGTTTGTTTGTTTAAGTGTCAGTTACTAATGAGAAGCACATATTATGCACTGCCTTTCTGAAAGCCTGATTAGATTCTGGTCCTTGAATAAAGTCCATGCAAAATATTATTTGTTGTTCAATCACAAACTTTCCATTGTCACAATGTTTTCTTGGCCTGTTGCTAAAGTGAGAGAGAGCAGATAGGACGCAAGCCAACAAACTGCGAAATTCATTCCATCATTTGAACAATTGAAGCCTAGAGGGTTTCATTCAGTTTGTGTATTTTCTAGATTAAATCAGAATTAGGCATGGTGTTATTGAGTTCCTCTCCAAACTTTACTCTGCTTTTGTTCATAACGAAATGGCTGCATGAACTTTCTCAAGGTTAAGAAATGGTAATAAAAAGGTGTTTTGCTAACCACAGGCTGTGTTCACAAAGCATTGTTAACTTCTAGGTGAGTGATAGTGTTTATAATAGTAAGTGAAATGCATGTATGCATTCATTTATTTGTGCATTCATTCATTCGTGCATTCATTCATTCGTCCATTAATTCATGCTTGCATTCTTTTATTTGTACATCCATTCATTCATTAATTCATGCTTGTGTTTGTTCATGTGTGCATTCATTAATTTGTGCGTTCAATCATTTATTCATTTATGCGTGCGTGCGTTCGTTCATGCGTGCATCCGATCATTAATGTGTGCATTCATTCATGCGTGTGTTCATTCCAAGGGGCAATCTTCCGGTCTCCCTCGTGAAACCAACACGGAAGTGACTGAAACTGCAATTCATCGACTGGCCGCTTGAGGCTGGCTGCAAAAGGGAGTCAATCCCATTGACACTCCATGTTAAAATGCCCAACTTTACAGCAGAAAAAAGTATGTTTACAGCCTGGTTCAAAAAATGGTTTTGGTCTATATAGCTAGTTTTGCCCTTCATGTCAACTGTGAGGGGGGTGAATTTTTTTATAACTCATCGGTTTAAGTTATATTAAGCCTTAAAGTTCAGCATAATTAAGGGCGTGGCCACTTGAGTGACAGGGGGATTGCCGCTGCTGTCACCACTGTCGCTCTGGGCGGGCGTGGTTTCAGCAACCAGCTCCACCCACATCCCGCCTTTTTGCCCATTTTTGATTATCCGGGAGTGACGCGCGATGACGCGATTCCAAGATGGCGCGGCCGAATCCCGCCCACTATGAGCTTCAAATTAGCGCTTCAGAATCCTACGGGTGACTTCACGGATACTACGTCCATATTTTTTACAGTCTATGGTTCATTCATGCGTGCGTTCATTCATGCATGCATCCATTCATTCATGCGTGCATTCATTTATTTGTTCGTTCATTCATTTATTCATGCGTGCGTTCGTTCATGTGTGCATACATTAATTTGTGCATTCATTAATTCATGCATCTGTTCATTTATGTGTGCGTTTGTTCATTTATGCATGCATCCATTTATTCATATGTGCATTCATTTATTCATTCATTCATTCATGCATCTGTTTATTCATGTGTGCATTAGTTCATTAATGCGTGCATTCATTCATTTCTATGCTTATTCATTTATGCGTGTGTGCGTTCATTCATGCGTGGATCCGTTCAATTTGTGCGTGCATTAATTAATTTGTGCGTTCATTTATTCGTGCATCTGTTCATTCATGCATGCATTCATTTACAACTTTGTTCATTTATACATGCATCCTTTCACTCATGCGTGCATTCATTAATTTGTGCGTTCATTCATGCGTGCATGCGTTCATTCATTTGTGCATCCATTCATTCATGCGTGTATTCATTAATTTGTGCATCCGTTCATTCATGCGTGCATCTGTTCATTCATGCGTGCATCTGTTCATTCATGCATGCATTCATTCTTTCGTGCGTTCATTCATGTATCCATTGTGACGAGTCTCTCTGGGCTCATCAGCAATGCCCTGGCAACACACGCACGGCACCTGCACATCCTCATTACAGGCTGATCGGTCACAGCTGTAGCCCATCATCAAGCGGCTTGAAAAACCGCCACCGCTCTCATTTCGACAGACAACTGTCTCATGCTGAACGTGCTGGTACTAACCCTTTCTCTCTCATCAAACAGAAGGCAGCGAATGACCGACAGCCCGACTGAACACGCCTGGACACCCACCTTCACGAGCACAAGGACTTCACAGGAGCACCAGCCACGAAGACAGCACTCACCTTATTTTTTCCCTCACCTTTTAAAGTATTTAATAAATCCACCCTCCGGGGCTATTTCACTGAGCGACCTTGTTGTGTGATTTCTCACCCATGACACCTGGTGGAGAATGCGGGCCATTGCATGAGAAATCACACACAAGTGTTTGCATTGCACCGCATTAAAATTATTTATTTTTTTCTGTTCACCCCCTCAGCACCGATCGGCGCCCTCTCTCCCCATGGAGCTGGGCGAACTGCCGCAGCACCTTACAGAAGTAAGCATCCGCCAGCAGCAAATTGTGGAACATCTGGCCACTCAGCAGGGCAGAGCTGAAGAATGCGAGCTGCCCGGCTCTTACCCAAGATGACGGCTCACGATGATGTTGAAGCATTCTTACAAATGTTTGAAAATACGGCCAACCGTGAGGGATGGCCGATGGAAGATTGGGCTTCGGCGCTGGCACCCCTCCTCACTGGTGAAGCTCAGCGGGCTTATTTCTCTCTTCCCCCTGCGATCGCTGGAGACTACACGGAAGTGAAACGTGAAATTCTCGCCAGGCTCGGTCTGTCCCCCATCTGTGCAGCGCAGCAATTCCACGAGTGGGAGTTTAAAGCCCGGGTGCCAGCCCGAGCCCAGGCCGCTGAACTCGTCCGCTTGGCGCAACATTGGCTGCTGGACGGAGAACCCACCGCAGCTCAGGTAGTGGAATGAGTGGTCATCGATCGCCTCCTCCACGCCCTGCCTCGGTCCCATCTTCAGGCGGTGGGTATGAGGAACCCTGCCACCGTCCTCGCCCTGGTGGAGGCGATCTAGCTGGCGGGTGCTGTTCACCATCGGGAGGCTGGCGAGAGAGCGCCGCCGTTTCCCCGGAGGGTGGTCCAGGAGTGACGCACACTGGAGGGCACCTTGCACGCAGTTGGCAGACCGATGGTTCCCTCTCCAATGGACGAGCCAATGCCCACCGCTGAACCCACAACACCTCCACGGACTGCATCGTCCATCAGCGTGTCCCACCTGCGGCTCCAGAGGCGGACGTCATGCTGAACGGCAAGCCCGTGTGGGCGCTTCTGGATTCGGGCTGTGCAATCACCCTCATCCACGCCCAGTTGTGTCCTCCTCACCATGACCAAAAGAGTTACCTATCGATCACGTGTGTGCACGGGGACACCCAACAAGTTCCAGCTCACCGTGTGAATATCGCCGCCGCCCGTGGCGCCTGGCCCGTGGAGGCTGGATTGATGAAAAACTTAGCAGTCCCCCTACTGCTTTGAAGAGATTGGCCGGGGTTCGACCGCCTGCTCGCCACCGCCGCTCAGCCCGCCAGCCCGGAAGGGAACCGTCGCCGTCGCAGGCGGCCAAGAAGACCCCGCCGCCGGCCAGCGCTGCTAGCTTCGGACAGCGGGAGCGATGGTGAGTCCCCCTCTCAAAATACTAACCTCTTATGATGTGTTCCAGCAGGCTAGCGAGGGGGGCTCTTTTGCCAAAGAGCAGCGGGAGGACGATAGGCTTGCCACGATAGACGGTGTTGACGGTGTTACCGGTTTTAAGACGCAACACCGGTGACATCACTTTTCCACCGTGACACCGTCTCCACCTTTTTATTTATGTATTCGTTTTTTTATTAAACATTTATTTGAATTGAATGGAAAATATTATTCTAAATAATTTACTTAAGACGAGAGCATGCAATATAATTAAAAACTGAACATAGCTACAATGCGTCATATTTCATTTATCACGTGAGGAGTTCGCGCTTACATATAATAAACAGCGTAAAAGTTAAGCATGTTTGGCCGAGCACGGGGCACTCCCCCTGCCCAGGGAGAGGGATGCTGAAAACAAGAGATGATGAAGGTAAGACTGCTTGGCTATTTAAAGGGATTCTCTTGTAGTGCTTGGATACGGAGTGTGATTGCTGATGGTGAATTGGCCGTGTTAATTATCTGTGCGAGGAGTCGAATTTACAGAAAGAGAATGGCGGACGATTTAGTGTCCAAAAGCACCTGTTTGGCAATATTTTGAGTTCAAAGTTTTTTTTTTTTTTTGTAGTTTCGTTGTCGTCCATTAAAATAATTGACGCCGAATTGCCAATTCCCGCAAAACTGAAAGTGAAAGTATAATACGCACGCATTTATAAGCTATTTAAAAGCAGAAAAAAGAGCAAATCCCCACCCCCACGGTGATACCGGTATTACCGGTGTTGTCACATGCCGATTAACCGGTGGGGAAATTTCCTCATCGTCACAACCCTAGAGGACGATTGTCTAAAACATTGTTGGGGCCAGGTTAGAGCCATTGATGGTAACAACGTCCTCCCATGGCCCCATCCTCTGCCGCACTTCATTGTCCGAAGCGGTCTGCTATACTGCGTCGCCCAGCGAAGGGGGGAGGAGAAGGAGCTCTTAGTCGTTCCAAGGACGAAGACGGAAACCATCCTGGAGCTAGCCCACTCCCATCCGATGGCAGGTCACCTGGGGGCAGCCAATACCATCCAGCGGATCCGGGATCGTTTTCACTGGCCTGGCCTGGAGACCGACGTGAAGGGCTTCTGCAAGGCCTGCCCGACCTGTCAATGCACGGCGGCCAGGACTCCTCCCCCCAGCCCACTTATTCCCTTACCCATCATTGAGGTGCCCTTCGAGCGGATCAGAATGGATCTTGTAGGGCCGTTGCCTAAGTCTGCCCGAGGACATGAACACATCCATCGTGGATTACGCCACCCGGTATCCAGAAGCAGTCCCCCTGCGGAAAGCCACAGCGAAAGCCATCGCCCAGGAGCTGTTTCTGTTGGCCAGCCGGGTTGGCATCCGGGCCGAGATCCTGACTGACCAGGGAACACCATTCATGTCCCGGCTAATGGCGGACCTCTGCAGGCTGCTGCGGGTGAAACAGTTGAGGGACGACCGTCTACCACCCGCAGACCGACGGACTCGTGGAACGCTTCAATCAAACCCTCAAACAGATGCTCCGAAGGGTAGCGGCGGAGGACAAGCGGGATTGGGACCTCATGATCCCCTACGTCCTCTTTGGCATCCGTGAGGTCCCTCAAGCCTCAACTGGTTTCAACCCCTTCGAGCTCCTGTTCGGCCGCCAGCCACGAGGGCTGCTGGATGTCGCTCGGGAAGCTTGGGAGCAGCAGCCTGCCCCCCACCGCACTGTCATTGAGCACATCAAGCAGATGAGGGAGAGGATCGACCGCGTCATGCCATTAGTTCGGGAACACCTCAGCAAGGCACAGCAGGCCCTACAACGCCACTATAATCGGGCAGCCCAACCACGGGAGTTCCAGCCGGGAGACAGGGTCATGGTCCTGGTCCCCACCTCCGTCTGCAAGTTCCCTGCGTCATGGCAAGGCCCGTATACAGTCCTGGAGAAGGTTGGACCGGTTACTTACCGCCTGCGCCAACCTGGAAGAAGACAAGCAGAGCAGTTATATCACATCAACCTACTGAAGAAGTGGCAAGGGACCCAGGACCAGGTCGTCGCCCTCAGTCTCACCGATCCCGTGGTTGTCGACATGAATCCCCACCTGTCGGCTGCCCAGAAGACCGAGCTGTAGCACCTGGTCAGTCAGTTTGCGGATGTGTTCTCCTCCAGGCCCGGGCAGACCAATGTCATCCACCATGACATCAGGACGCCCCCTGGAGTGATCATCAGGCAACAGCCCTACCGAGTCCCAGAAGCTCATCGGCAGGCTATTGAGGAGGAAATCCAGGAAATGCTGAAGTTGGGGGTAATCGAACCATCTCACAGCCCATGGTCCAGCCCCATTGTGATGGTACACCCTCCGCTTCTGCAACGACTTCCGCCGCCTCAACGAAGTCTCCGAGTTCGACGGCTATCCCATGCCTCGGGTTGACGAGCTGTTGGACCGCCTGGGGAGGCCCCGGTACATCTCTACCCTGGACCTAACCAAGGTATACAGGCAGGTACCACTTACCTCTTCTGCTAAACCAAAAACTGCTTTTTCTACCCCTAGTGGCCACTGGCAGTACCGGACCCTCCCCTTCGGCCTGCATGGAGCGCCTGCTACATTCCAGCGCATGATGGACATCATCCTGAGGCCCCACCAAGCTTATGCGGCCGCCTACTTGGACGACGTCGTGGTCCATTCTGAGGCATGGGGTGAACATCTGGAACGTCTGCGGAGGGTGCTCTCGGAGCTCCGGCGGGCTGGACTGACCGCCAACCCCCCCAAATGCCACCTAGCGCTGTCCGAGGCGAAAGTACCTGGGCTTCCAGGTCGGCCGTGGCCTCATCCGACCTCAGGAGAAGAAGGTGGAGGCTATACGCACCACTCCAAAGCCACAGACGAAGTCCCAGGTACGAGCCTTTTTGGGGTTGGCGGGGTACTATCGCTGTTTTATCCCCAACTTCTCCTCTTTAGCCGCCCCCCTCACAGACCTGACCAGGAAGGGGCAGCCTGAGAAGATCTGTTGGACGACAGCCACCGAGGAGGCCTTCGCTCGGCTCAAGACGGCACTTACCTCGTCGCCTGTGCTCCGCGCTCCCGACTTCGGCTGCCCCTTCCTGCTGCAGACGGATGTTTCCGATACCAGACTAGGAGCCATCCTGTCGCAGATCCAGGAAGGTGAGGAGCATTCCATAAAATACATCAGCAGGAAGCTGTCCAAGGCAGAGAAGAACTACGCCGCCGTCGAGAAGGAGGCCCTGGCCATCAAGTGGGCAGTCCTGGAGCTGCGCTATTACCTCCTCGGCTGTAAGTTCACCCAGGTGACCGCCCATGCCCCCCTACAGTGGATGGCCCGGGCCAAAGATACCAACGCCAGGGTGACCCACTGGTTCCTCGCGCTCCAGGACTTCTACTTCGAAGTGCGACACCGGGCCGGGGCCGCCAACGCCGATGGACACTCACGGATGTGGACAGCTTTTGTAGGTCTTTCAGGGGTCATTCCCCACCCACCCCTTATCTCACCCCTACTGTCTCCTTACTGACGCTTGGGGGGGGGGGGTGTCACGAGTCTCTCTGGGCTCATCAGCGTCGCCCAGGCAACACACGCACGGCACATGCACGTCCTCATTACGGGCTGATCGGTCACAGCTGTAGCCCATCATCAAGCAGCTTGAAAAGCTGCCACCGCTCTCATTTCGACAGACAACTGTCTCATGCTGAATGTGCTGGTACTAACCTTTTCTCTCTCATCAAACAGAAGGCAGCGAGTGACCGACAGCCCGACTGAGCACGCCTGGACACCCACCTTCACGAGCACGAGGATTTCACAGGAGCACCAGCCACGAAGACAACACTCACCTTATTTCTTCCCTCACCTTTTAAAGTATTTAATAAATCCACCCTCCGGGGCTATTTCACTGAGCGACCTTGTTGTGTGATTTCTCACCCATGACACCATTCATTCATGTATGCCCTTGCTTCATCACACATTCATTTGTTTGTGAATTCATTAATTGTTTAATTGATTAATTCATTCATTGATGACATTTTCATTCATTGCACTCCACTTAAAAAAATAAGTTGCATGCAGTGCATTATAGAATATGCTGTGCTTGCGGTTTTTATTACATTTTCTGTTTTACTTTTATTTAGTACATCAAGTTAAACTAAATGAAAATAAGATTTATCAGATGTTCAGATTTCAAATTTATATTTTTATTTTTGGGTAAACTAATATATTTATTTGTATATTAATCAATTAATGAAAATATTTTCCTTATGGTTTTAGGTAACTAATTGTAGCTTGTAATTTTTTGTCAAATTATTTTGCAAAAACAGTAGAAGTTGTATGTTCGTATGTTATCTTACACATAGTCCATAGTCTTGAATCACTTCATTGAACGAAGTGTCACTTCCTCTGCATGTGTGTTGGGACAACAGCACAGGTCTGTTGGACACAGTGCCGCCTCGTTTGCGTTGTGACAGACCGCCGGCAGGGTTTCCCCTCCCGCCTCCACTCTGTAATTATCTGATAAAGTATGTGGTGCAGTGAAAGTTACCCACAATCCCTCCCAACATTCCAGTGTCCTGCTGGCCAGCAGAAAACAGTATGTTCTCTGTGCAGAGTCTCTGAGCGCCACTGACCTCTGTGCCGCTCCCTCCATGCTTTAATGAAAGTAGCAGTGCTTCAGGAACTACACCTGACCCCTGGCAGACCTCGCACAACACATACATGCACAGCCGATCTTTGTGTCTGTGTGTACCTTACCTGAGGTTATCTGTCCTCCCACGTTCATATTTGTTTAAAGTTAAGATTAAGGTTTTAGGGTCAAACTGCCTCTCTTTTTTCATGAAAACATTTCTGACCTGAATAAGATATTTTACATAAAATACATTTACATATAGTCCACAAAGTTTACAGACACTTGATTCTTAATATGGTGTTGTTACCTGAAAGATCCACAGCTTTTTTTTTTTTTTTTTTTTTTTGCTTAGTGATAGTTGTTCATGATTCCCTTGTTTGTCCTGAACAGTTAAACTGCCCGCTGCTTTTTAGAAAAATCCTTCAGGTCCCTCAAATTCTTAGGTTTTTCAGCATTTTTGTGTATTTGAACCCTTTCCAACAATGACTGTATGATATTGAGATCCATCTTTTCACACTGAGGACAACTGAGGGACTATACAACTATTACAGAAGGTTCAGACACTCATTGATGCTCCAGAAGCCTCCATTCATTCATGTGTCCATTCATTAATTTGTGCATCTGTTCATTCATGCGTACATTCATTCATTCATGAGTTTGTTCATTCATGTGTAAATTTATATATTCATTCATGTGTCCATTCATTTATGCGTGCATTCATTCATGCGTGCATCCATTCGTTCATATTACATTAAATTTAAAATTAAATTTAAAAATAAAATAAAACAAAAACTCTAAAAAAAAAAAAAAGTCAAATAAAAAAAAAAAAAATAAAAAAAAAAATATTTATTTAAAAATGTATGCAATCAAAAATAAAATAAAAGCAACCCAAGAAAAAGCTCTGGATGCATTTCAAAGAGACAATAAAACTTAAATAAAATAAATCATTTTAAATATGAATCATTCAGAATTTACTTTTATATTTTACAGTATTTGGTAGCTCACTAGGTTTTGTAATTAATTGCCCTTGACCTAACATGCGATACACTGCATTAGCTGATTGTCCTGGAAGTTTTACATTTAAATTTAAAATTAAATGTAAAAATAAATTAAAATAAAATAAAGTAAACCAGGAAAAAGCTCTAGATGCATTTCCAAAAGATAATAAAACTTAAACAAAATGAATAATATTACATTAAATTTTAATTTATTTAAAATAAATTTAAAAATAAAATTAAATTAAAACTCAAAAAAAATTAAAATAAAATAAAAACTCAAAAAAATAAAATTAATAATACAATGAAATAAAATAAAAGCAACCCAAGAAAAAGCTCTGGATGCATTTCAAAGAGACAATAAATCTTAAATAAATCATTTTAAATTAAATTAATTAATTAATTAAAACCTTTTACATTTTCAAACATTTTGTCTGAATTTACTTTTATATTTTACAGTATTTGGTAGTTTACTAGGTTTTGTAATTGCCCTTGACACTGCATTAGCTGATTGTCCTGATTATCAGTTGTTTAATTAATAGTCTTATACATAGATGGGATAAAATCAGGGCTGTTTATAATCCATAATGCAAAATAGTGTTGTTTTGTGTTAGTATTTTTATGTAGACGGTGATCTTAGGGTGGAGATGTAACAAATTCCTTATGATTCCATAGTTGTCTAAAGGTCAACGTTATATTTGTGGCCTGGTCATTTCAACAGAAGTCACACACACTTGTGAGAATCTCAGAGAAGTTTCTCAGTGTTACTGTGGTGAGAAAAGACAACTTATACTGGATGACAGGGAAAAGCGTCTAGAATATATTCCAGCCAAACCAGATTCTCTTAAAGGGAAGTTCTGATCCCAAATGTGTTTAATATGTATCGCTTTGCTTGTTGCAAATTCAAAAGAAGCAGATAATAAAGGGCATCTGATAGTGTTTCATTAAATTGCTTCTAAGGTCCTCTAAGGTTTAGCTGACTTTTAGATCACAGGATGACAAATACATGTGCTAGTGTTACACATGAGAGTGATGTTTAAGCTGCTGTAAGTGCAGGGAATGGCGGCACAAAGGACTGTATGCTTCACGTTACTTCATTCCTTCACTGAAGGCTGGCGTGAATGAGAGCAATTCCAGGATATCATTTTTCCAATTTCCCGATGTTCACGCTTGACTTCAGGAGAAGAAAATTATAGGTCAGTTGACGTCAAAATCTTGACAGTCCGCTGAAACCGGAGAAAGGGATTTACACATTATCATTTTATTCGCAGGAGAAAAAAATCTTGGGTTGTCAATCAGTTAAATTTTAATCAAATATTACATATAATGATGAATTAACCAATATTAAGAGAAATATTGGCCCACAATTAACATAATTCAAATAGATTAAATCTGGGGTTTTCAAATCTAGTGTACATGGAAAGTTTGAAAACAACAAAATTGCAATATGTACTTCTAAGCCATGAAATTGCATTCTTGCGTTCTTTATGGACTTTAGAGAGGCTTGGAAGTTTCCATATCATTGAATTAAAAAATAATAATAATAATAATGCTAGTTAGGAAAAGTTCTTGTGAGCCCTGTTTTTTTATTTATTTATTTTTTTACATTTTATTACAGATTTTATTTTATTTAAGAGTTTTCTTGTTGTCTCTGATGGGTTGCTACTTTTTTTATTCATTAAATTTATTTTAGTTTAATTTTAATTTAAAATGTAACATTATTTGAATTCAAAAACTTTTTTGAAATGCATCCAGAGTTTTTTCTTTTTTTAAATTTTTTATTTAATTTAATTTTTTTTAATTTATTTATTTTGTTTAAGTTTTATTATCTCTTTGAAATGCATCCAGAGCTTTTTCTTGGGTCCAAGAAAAAAAAAAAAAATGTATTACTAGTTTTATTTTATTACTAATTCTTTTTTCTTTTTCTTTTTTTTTTTTTTTAGAGATTTAATTTTACATTTAATGTAACATTATTTATTTTAAGTTTTATTATCTCCTGGAAATACATCCAGAGCTTTATTTTATTTTATTTTATTTTATTTATTTATTTTTTTTGTTCTGAAACAAACTTTGAGTTTTCTTGTCTCTGTTGAGTTGTTACTTTATTGTATTTTTAATTTAATTTAATCAAAAATTAAATTTCATTTAATATTATTTTGAAGTTTTATCTCTTTCAAACACATCCGGTGCTTTTTCTTGGGTTGCTTTAATTTAATTTAATTTATTATTTTATTTAATTTTACATTTAATTTACTTTTTTTTCTGAAAGTTATATTATCTCTTTGAAATGCATCCAGAGCATTTTTTATTTTATTTTATTTTGAAACACACTTTTAGTTTTCTTTTTGTCTTTGTTGGGTTGTTATTTTATTGTATTTTAAATTAAATGTAATTAATATTTTATTTTATTTAATTTAACATTATTTATTTTGTTTAAGTTTTATTATCTCTTTGAAACACATTTATTGGTTTTTCTTGGGTTGCTTTATTTTATTTTATTTTATTTTATTTTTTAATTTAATCAAATTAAAAACAATTTTAACAGAGTTTTTTGTTAGTTTTATGAAATAGTTTTTTGTTGTTTTTGTTTGTTTGTTTACATTCCTAATCCACAAAAGTGCATTCAATTCTTTATTGGTTTTAGAGTATTGTCAATATATTATTGGCTTAACTAAAATTTGTATAATGCAATCATTTAATTTGAAAAAGTTCTTGTGAGCACTGTGGCTTGTACTTCAAATGATTGCATAAATGTATTTAAAATAAGTAAATAAATAAATAATTGCATTAAATTGACTTGTTCAACTGAAAACCCTAAAATCATCCCGTCCCAGGTTTGCGAGGCACTATGTGCAGCAGAAGTCCCATGATTGGGATGGTCAGATATTTCTTTCAGAGTCTGGCTTTCAGGACATTACAGAGCCACTGATGCAGAAACCCTCTCACAAAGACTCTGTCAACAGAAGATAATGGAGTACAAAAGACTTTAATACAGTCACTTAAAGCTACTTTAATGCAGCGTGGGCATCGCTTTGAGGATGAAATGACAGTCCACATGATAGATTAAGGGTTAAG
>NC_133368.1:43787174-43804674 GCF_049309525.1 Garra rufa | reverse complement strand
CAGTGGGAACAGTCTGTTCTGAGAAAGAGCGCTTCTATTTATACCCTCCTTCACACGACTTTGTTGAATGCAAGACCTGTCAGACATGCAGACACCGTCACACACACACAAACATAGTTTGTAGTGAACTTAAAGATGACGTGTGTGATTTCTGCGCCACTAGTGGTACCAAATGAAATTGCAGTCTATTTGTTTCAGCAAATATGACAACAGTTGCCCAAACAATAGAGTGAGTTGAGTAACACAAGGGGAGTGTTTAAAATGTCACATTTTTGAAATTCTGTTTAGTGCTGCACAAATTACATCCTTCACCTTTAAGGGAGTAGTTCACCCACAATAAATATTCTTTCATTCACATTTCACATTCATGTAATTCGTACTTTAAGAATATGCTAATTAATGTGCTTTAAGAATATTTATTTATTTTATGTGACTGAAAAAGTCATTTATGTATTTGTTTATTCTTTCTTTCATGATTTAAATTTTTTAAAAATAAAGTTAAAATGTTTTGAGAATAAAGTCAAATTATGAAAATAAAGTCAAAATATTTTGAAAATAAAGTCGTAGCAATATGAGAAATTTGAAATCACGGGAATGAGGTTAAAATATTTTGAGAAAGTCTAAATATTTTGGGAATAAAGTCAAAATGTTTAGAATAAATGTCTAAATATTTTGAGAATAAAGTCTAAATATTTCGAGAATAAAGTCTAAATATTTTGGGAATAAAGTCAAAATGTTTAGAATAAATGTCTAAATATTTTGAGAATAAAGTCTAAATATTTCGAGAATAAAGTCTAAATATTTCGAGAATAAAGTCAAAATTTTGAGAATAAATTTAAATATTTTGAGAATGAAGTCTAAATATTTTGAGAAGTTTAAATATTTTGAGAAGTTTAAATATTTTGAGAATAAGTTTAAATATTTTGAGAAGTTTAAATATTTTGAGAAGTTTAAATATTTTGAGAATAAGTTTAAATATTTTGAGAATGAAGTCTAAATATTTTGAGAATAAAGTTTAAATATTTTGAGAATAAAGTTTAAATATTTTGAGAATAAAGTCTAAATATTTTGAGAATAAAGTCTAAATATTTTGAGAAGTTTAAATATTTTGAGAATGAAGTCTAAATATTTTGAGAATAAAGTCTAAATATTTTGAGAATGAAGTCTAAATATTTTGAGAATGAAGTCTAAATATTTTGAGAAGTTTAAATATTTTGAGAATGAAGTCTAAATATTTTGAGAATAAAGTCTAAATATTTTAAGAATAAAGTCTAAATATTTTAAGAAGGTCAAAATTATGAGAATAAAGTAGCAATATGAGAAAGTTGAAATTACAAGAATAAAGTCGAAATATTTTGGGAATAAAGTCAAAATATTTTGAGAGTAAAGTCAAAATTACAAGAATAAAGTCAGCAATATGAGAAATTAAAAATTACGAGAATAAAGTTGAAAAAGTTTAAATATTTTGGGAATAAAGTCTAAATTATTTTAAGAATAAAGTTTAAATATTTTGGGAATAAAGTATAAATTATTTTAAGAATAAAGTTTAAATATTTTGAGAGTAAAGTCAAAATTACGAGAATAAAGTCGTAGCAATATGAGAAAGTAAAAATTACGAGAATAATGTTGAAATATTTTGAGAATAAAGTTGAAAAAAGTTTAAATATTTTAGGAATAAAGTCTAAAATATTTTGGGAATAAAGTAAAAATATTTTGAGAGTAAAGTCAAAATTACAAAAATAAAGTCTGCCATATGAGAAAGTAAAAATTACGAGAATAAAGTTTAAATGTTTTGAGAATAAAGTTGAAATATTTTGGCAATAAAGTCTAAATTATTTTAAGAATAAAGTCAAAATATTTTAAAAATTAAGTCAAAATATTTTGACATTTAAAATCAAAATTACGAGAATAAAGTCAAAATATTTTAAGAATAAAATCGAAATTACATTAAGTTAAATTCAATTGTAGCAAATACGAAATTAGTTATTGAGTTTAAAGTTCTATCGTTCTATCGACATGCATATGTTGCTTGAAAGTGTCAGCAATTAAAAATCACATCCAAAGTTTGTACAATAACAATATGTTATCTTGACAAATCTAACATAATGATAAATACAGTGTGTGTGTGTGTGTGTGTGTGTGTGTGTGTGTGTGTGTGTGTGTGTGTGTGTATGTGTGTGAATTTGACTGGTGGAGGCAGGTGCTTGATGTTCTCTCCCCAGGGGCATCATGTCACACAGCTTTCGCCAAATGAAAACATGGCCGACGCTCAAGGGGACAGTAAATCTTTCTCCTTTAATGGAGGACATGTTCACAGAATGTCTTGTGACAGGTCTGCCCACAGACGTGTTATTTAATACCTGTCGCTGCATAGAAAAGAACGGCCTGTCCCTCATATCTCACCTCTATCTGTCTTTCTGTCTCCAGACGCTATGCATTCACTTTAATTTAAGCCTGGACTAAACAGGAGGTGATGTTGAGGTGGTCAGGGCATTCATTAAAGAAGGTCCCCCGCTGCTGGTAACAGGTTGTGACCCGTCTGGCCTTTAAATTTCAAGCGTGTCTTGCTCCTGACACATTCACCCCGTGCTAATTCTGCTTATGGCAGTGGAGGTGCATATAGGGAGGTTTGAAGAGCTCATGCATCACTCTCCTTAAACTTAACTATCTCCCACCGGCCAGCCTTTTGCTATTTTGTGTCTTGGATACAGATTTATAGACGTACCACCTTAGTAACCATGGTAAATTGTGTTAGGTGGGTTGTCATGAAAGGCATAGGCTTATCTTCTTTATAGCAGTGCTTACATACTGGAAAATACTGTCCTGACCACTAGGTGTGCACAAATACAAGTGCTAAGTAGAGTAGAGCATTGCTGCCTTCTAAGGTGATTATCAAAATCTCAGCCCAGTTATTAACCCATTTTAAACTTTCATCACATTCTATGGTTATTAAACTATTATACAACACTGAATAGGTATTCTAAAATAAACCACACTTAACAGAACTGAATAATAGTGAATTCATATATTAATACTAGACACCTTAAAGATAATGTGTACCAAAAATCGTTGTCATATCTTTGTTAACATACTTACCAGCAATTTGTTTTGGAGCTTTGATGCAGCCATCATCATCTCATGGTGCAAACAGGAAGTAAACTGCTCTTGTCATGTGACAATTTGGACTAAACGTGACACTGCACATATTTAATTGAGAGCCTTTATATTTTCCATATTTGCAGAAAATGCACTAAAACACCAGTAAGTAATATTTTTAGAGCTTTATAAATGAAAACCTTCTGTACGGTTTAAAATGTTTTTTTATTTTATTAAAACATAAAATTATTATTAATATATAAGCAACATGGTATTTTTGTGTACATATACAGAAGCACAAACATTTTATGTACATATTTTAGAATTTTTTTAAAGTGTATAAATTTGATTTTTTTTACATTCTGTAATAAGCAGTAGTAGTACACACACACACACACACACACACACACACATATATATATATGGACCACAAAACCAGTCATAAGGTTAAATTTTACAAAACTGAGATGTATACATCATATGAAAGTTCAATAATTAAGGTTTCTATTGATGTATGGTTTGTTAGGATAGGACAATATTTGGCCGAGATACATCTATTTGAAAATCTGTAATCTAAGGGTGCAAAAAAATCAAAATACTGAGAAAATCACCTTTAAAGTTGTCCAAATTAAGCTCTTAACAATGCATATTACTAATCAAAAATTACATTTTGATATATTTACAGTAGGAATTTTACAAAAAATCTTCATGGAACATGATTTTTACATAATTTCCTAATGATTTTTGGCATAAAAGAAAAATCAATAATTTTGACCCATACAAAGTATTTTTGGCTATTGCTACAAACATACCCCAGTGACTTAAGACTGGTTTTGTGGTCCAGGGTCACATATATATGTATCAGATATTTGAATAAAAATATATAATAAAAAAAAATATTTTACATAATTTTTTTCTGTCTAACTAATTATAAATCTTATAAATCTAAAATATAAATTATTTTATTTTATTTACATAGAAGGGTAAAGATTTTTTATTATTTACATATTTACATAGAAGAGTGTGTGTATGTATGTATATGTATGTATATGTGTGTATATATATATATTTAAATTAAAATATTTGTTACATATGTGTCATAATAATAATAATAATAATAATAATAGTAATAATAATAAATATAACAGAATGTAAAGTCACATTAAAAAAAAAATATATATATAGTTTATTTAAAATATTTATAATAATTATGCATAATAATAATAATACATATTTATTACAAGTATATGTACATGAAAATACCATGGTGTTTATATAATAATAATAATAATAATAATAATAATAATAATAATAATAATAATAATTAAATTTAAATATAATTAAATTTATATATATATATATATATATATATATATATAATTTTAAATATTTATAATAATTATGCATAATAGTAATAATAATAATAATAATATTTATTACATAATAATAATAATAACAATTATAATAATAATAATAATAACATTTATTACAGAATGTGTTAAATATGTATATAATGTGTGATCGTGTATATATACATAAAAATAAAATGTTTAATAATAGTTTTGTTTTATTAAAATAAAATAAATTTAAGAAAAAATAAGTATTAATAATTATTAGTAGTATTATTAATACACACACATACAATGTTTATATTTATGTATATATACAGAATTTTCTTTTTTAAATGTGTATAAATTAGATTTTTTTACATTCTGTAAAAAGTTTATTAGTAGTAGTAATTATTAGTAACTAGTAGTATAGTAGTAGTAATAGTAGTATTAGCACACACACATAAAACATTGTTGTGTATATATAAATTATGCTCATTTTTATTTTAAAGTCTTTCTTAATTTATTCTATTTTATTACTATAATAATAATAATAATAATTTATTAATTTTTAATTTAATTTTAATAATTTAATTTTATCATTTTATAAGCAACAGACAAAGTATTTTAAATCTTATCTTACTTTTTTGATAAATGTAATTTATTGATGTTGCAAGCCCTAAAAATGCATTTCATTTTTTTGTTTTTTATTTAAAATTTATAGTCAGTTAAAAGACAAGAACATTTTTATTAATTATTTTATTGTTTTCTTATTTAAATATTCTAGTTTTTGATTGAAAGCATTCATTATATTTAATGATAATGTTAATGCATAGCCGCAAATTGCATTTTCTTTCCGGCTGCGTCAGATCCAGGTAAACGATTCCTACACTAATTCTTGTGGAAAATCTCACTTTCATTGAGTTGTGTTGTGACAGCAGCTAATTATGTTTTACACACCTCGGCTTTTGACCTCCTGGAGTCAAACACGCTCATTAGTTACTGTTGTGGAGAACTTGTAAATAAGGCCTCCTTTTCTAATAATGTCATGTCAGAGCCAAAGGGGGTTTGACGGTTCGGTCAGACGACTTGGAAACTTCTGTCAATGATCAACATGACTGTTAAGAGTCTACCCTTTAACTGTAGCCCTGTGCGAGGCACCGGTTAAACTTTGACCTCTGAAAAAAAGCGTGAAGGAAAGAAAAACAATGTCGGGCTCCTAGTACGCTGCATGCTGTCCGACGATCGTGTCCCCCCCAGGAGAATCTCGCAGAAAAAGTGTGTGCGAGTATGCATGTGTTTCCTTTCCATGGCTAACAATGCAGCTCAGGAAATATGTCAGAACAAAGGCCAGACATCCAGGCTCTTGTTCTCAGTGTGCGCTGCTGAGGAGGGCTGGGATACACATATACGCAGGACCGTGACTGTAAATGCATGAATCTAGTTCTTCTGTATGTTAAAAGTGAGGTTGGACTTGTTGAGGTGCTTCTTAGACTGACGGGATAATTGTCACAGAAGGCCATGCGATGTCCCTCTGGATGGTGAGTTGCTTGTTGACCTCTCTAACTTTCTACTTGAGCGACATGGAGCATTGCAGACGTAAAACTAGTGAGAAATTATGTCCAAATGTGGAGAAAATACTTTTAATTGAGGTTATCATATGTAATATACTGTACAGAGGGGTTCAGAAGTCTGAAACTGTATGCAAAAATCTGGATCTTAATTTTTTTTTTTAAACCTAAATTAAGTCAAAATATTTTATATTTAATGTTTCAAAAAATGTTATCATGTTAAATGTTTTGTGTAGATTGAGATGTTCTGAAAGACTAATAAATGCTGATGAAAATGTATTTTTGGGTTAAATTAAATTAAATGCTTATTTAATACTTACAGTATTGATGTTTTCACTGTGTTTTTATTCAAATAAATGTAGCTTTTTTAAATAAAATGATTAAAAAAATTAAGACAAAAATGATCTAATGTTAAACGTTTTGTGTAGATGTTTTGGGAAATTTAATTAAATGTAAAATTATTAAAACAGACAACATTTTTCCTGTTTTCACTGTACTTTTAATCAAATAAATGCAGCCTTTTTTCTTTTTTTTTAAGACAATTACAAAAATTAAGACAATACATATATATATATATATATTCTGCATTAAAGTTGATGTTTCCAGGTAACTTATTTGAAAATGTTCATGCTAAATGTTTTTTGTTTTTTTTTTTGCTTATGAAAATGTGTCTTTGGTTTAAATTAAATTTTATTAAAAATTAAATTACATTTTATTTAATTAAAACTTAAGGTAAGTTAAGTGTAAAATATATTAAAACAATTATTTTGATTTATTGTCAATATTCCTGTTTTTGCTATACTTTTAATCAAATAAATACAGATTTATTTTTTAACATGGAAATAAAATGGCGAGGTAAGGAAAAAAATATTCTTATTATTATTCTTATTTATATTATATTATATTCTGCACTATATTCAATGTTTCTAGGTCATGATAAATATTTTGTGTAGATTTAGATGTTCAGGGGGACTGGAATAATTGCTGATAAAAATACATCTTTGGATTAATAAAAACAAATAAAAAATGTAATTAAAAATTAAAGTAAATTAAATGGGGAAAAAAATTACATTATATTAACAATATTTCACAATATTCCTGTATTTCACTGTACTTTTATCAAATAAATGCAAATTATTTAAAATCTTACCAACCCCAAATAAAAATATTTTAGTATAATTTTTAATGAAAATTGCTGTATTAAATTAGAAACCATATTCTCGCAGGGTTACATATAGGGTTAAATATCAATATGAATATTTTTATTCATTGCTTGTCTAGTCAAGATTGTTATGTAGATTAAAACTGCAATTGCAACTGAATTGTTCACAAAATGGTCTGAATTATTCATCAGCATATTAGTCTGAATATAGTGGACACCACTACAGTCTCAGAGAATTGGTTCATTATGGCTGATTAGTACTAGACATACATTTTGTTGCATTTTTATATATTATTAAGCAAATCAGTGTATTAAAACTAAAACTTTTTTGGAGTTTAGATTAGGGTTGCACCACTCTGTGGTATCGGTTTATATAATGTATTTTTCAATATGACCCATTATATTACGACTGTAATAATACACAGTGCATATTTCAATCATGGCCCGTAGGCTGTGTTTTTCAGCTCTTATCTTATCGCCCTCTGAATCTGGGTAAAGAAAAACAAGATATAAAGTGTAACCAACACACTCTAAGTCCAGACTTGTCAGTAAGGTGTTTTACAAGTGAGCTACAAACCAGTGACGATGTTCCTGTTTACTAAACCAACCAATCCAATGCTGCTTAGGGATTGCAGCAGTCTGGAATCATTGTTTACATCTTTTTGCTAGAGGGTCATGAGTCTTTCGCAGTTTTCCTGTGATGTCTACATGCGCTTGTTTGCGGATGGACGTCAGACTTTGCAAGGTTATGGCTGCCAGGTTACTCAAAATGTGTGACAGGACTTTTCAGTGCAGTTCAAGTTGAGTTTATGATGTCTGTAGGATAAAATAATGGGTTTCGGTTTCCTTGTAAACTATAATTTCTAGTTTTGTTGTTTTCTAGCATCTAGGCATGTAAAAAAAGTCACTTGAAAAAATGTAGATGAGTTTGTTTCTTTATTGGAACAGATTTGGAGAAATTGAGCATTTTATCACTTGCTCACCAATGGATCCTCTGAAGTAAATGGGTGCCGTCAGAATGAGAGTCCACCCTGCTGAAAAATTTCGCATAAACCAGCATGGATTCTAAGATGGTCCATGCTGGTTAGTATAGTGCTGGATTATGCTGGTTAGTGCTTGTCCAGGCTGGTTTATGCTGGTGTAGTGCTGGTTTATGCTGGTATAGTGCTGGTTAGTTCTGGTATAGTGCTGGTTTAGGCTGGTTAGTGCTGGTCCAGGCTGGTTTATGATGGTATAGGGCTGGTTTATGCTGGTTTAGGCTGGTTAGTGCTGGTCCAGGCTGGTTGATGCTGGTACAGTGATGGTCAAGGCTGGTTGATGCTGGTATAGTGATGGTCCAGGCTGGTTTATGCTGGTTAGTTCTGGTATAGTGCTGGTCCAGGCTGGTTGATGCTGGTATAGTGATGGTCCAGCCTGGTTTATGTTGGTTAGTGCTGGTATAGTGCTGGTCCAGGCTGATTTATGCTGGTGTAATGCTGGTTAGTTCTGGTATTGTGCTGTTTTAGGCTGGTTAGTGCTGGTCCAGGCTGGTTGATGCAGGTATAGTGATGGTCTAGGCTGGTTTATGCTGGTATAGGGCTGGTTTATGTTGGTATAGTGCTGGTATATAGCTGGTTTATGCTGGTTAGTGCTGGTATAGTGATGGTCCAGGCTGGTTTATGTTGATACAGTGCTGGTTAGTGCTGGTATAGTGATGGTCCAGGCTGGTTTATGTTGGTATAGTGCTGTCCAGGCTGGTTTATGATGGTATAGGGCTGGTTTATGCTGGTTAGTTCTGATGTAGTGCTGGTACAGGGTAGTTTATGCTGGTAAAATGCTGGTTTATGCTGGTTAGTTCTGGTATAGTGCTGGTTTAGGCTTGTTTATGCCGGTTAGTTCTGGTTTTATGCTGGTTAGTGCTGATCTAGGCTGGTTTATGTTGGTATAGTGCTGGTCTATGCTGTTTAGTTCTGGTTTATGCTGTTTTGTGCTGGTCAACGCTGGTATAGTACTAGTTTATGCTGGTTAGTTCTGGTGTGGTGCTGGCTTAGGCTGGTTTATGCTGTTTAGTGCTGGTCCAGGGTGGTTGATGCTGGTATAGTGATGGTCCAGGCTGGTTTATGCTGGTATAGTTATGGTCCAGGCTGGTTTATGCTGGTTAGTGCTTGTCCAGGGCGGTTGATGCTGGTATAGTGCTGGTCCAGGCTGGTTGATGCTGGTATAGTGATGGCCCAGGCTGGTTTATGCTGGTTAGTGCTTGTCCAGGGCGGTTGATGCTGGTATAGTTATGGTCCAGGCTGGTTTATGTTGATATAGTGCTGGTTAGTGCTGGTATAGTGATGGTCCAGGCTGGTTTATGTTGGTACAGTGCTGTCCAGGCTGGTTTATGGTGGTATAGAGCTGGTTTATGCTGGTTAGTTCTGGTGTAGTGCTGTTCCAGGGTGGTTGACGCTGGTATAGTGATGGTCCAGGCTGGTTTACGGTGGTATAGGGCTGGTTACAGCTGATAAAAACATTGTGATAATCCACAAGTAATCCACACCACTCCAGTCCTTTAGTTAACATATTGCAAAGCGAAAAGCTGCATGCTTGTAAGAAAGAAGTTCATCATCAAGGTGTTTTAACTTTAAACCGTCGCTTCTGGTCAATATATTAAGTTCATAAAACATCATAAAGCTTCCTCGAGTGAAAAGTGCTTGATCTGTGTTGATCTGTGCATATTTCTGATTTAGACGAGATGACTATTCACTGGAGAAAACAATATTCTGTATTATAGACTCCTATTTTAGCTGGAAGTGATGATTTGAAATAAAAAAAAAACGTCTTAAAGATGGATTTGTTTATTACAAACACAAAGTTTGTGGATTACTTACATTATTTGTGAATCATTGTGATGTTTTTATCAGCTGTTTGGACTCTCATTCTGACAGCACCCATTCACTGCAGAGGATCCATTGGTGAGCAAGTGATATAATGCTAAATTTCTTTAAATCTGTTCTGATGAAGAAATAAACTCACCTACATCTTGAATGGCCTGAGGGTGAGTACAATTTTGAATATTACTGTAGTTTAGTGGTTAATTTGTAGGTTAGTCCTAAAAATTGGTGTTTAACCAATTCTATTTGTTGTAACTGCTGCCCAGTTTGAAGGACAAAGGGGGAAGGAAATTAAAACAGCAGTCCTGTCATTAGCACTCTTCCCCATATTGTCTACTTTGTCCATTAACATCAGTTGCCACCAGTCGTGTTGGTCTGAGGAAATAAGCTGGCGATGTACAAGAGTTCACCGGCAAAGGTTAGAAGCACAGACCATAACAAAGAGTCAGATGACAGATCCATGAAAAGCCAGAGGGCTTTGACAGCGCTGTGCATGGCTTCGGCACAACTGTTTTGATGTGTCTTGATGGCTTTGTGTTGTGAATGTCTCGAATTCCTGGTCACAGTGCCTGCAGGTCATTCAGGGGGTCTATTTAACCCTCAGGATGGTCTTTTTGTGCACTTCACACTATAGGAGCCCACAAGTGAAGCGTGTCTGCACAAGTGAGGCATGTCTCCAGGTCGGGTCCCGCTGGAGGTTCTGCCTCTTAGTGACAGGTTTTATGGACACAGACGGTGGATCAAAATAACAGGCTTTTTTACACAGTCACTGGACAGTATTGCTGAGCAACTGGCCAAAACAGTGACCTTTTAAATTGCTTATAGGAAAGAAATGGTTCGGCTTCGGTTTCCTCTATTGCAAGGCTTTAATGAGTCAGTGGTGCAATGCTCATTTTTGGGGGTGGCTGGATCTGTTAAGTAATGCAAACATATATTAAAAATGCTGAATAATGAACATGGTAAATTGCCTTGGTGGTTTAACTGACTAGAGACTAAAAAAAAAATGGTAAGGAGGGGCGAAAACATTTACAAAACATTTACAAATATTAATATTTCAAATTTATTTATTAATATATTTTATAACAATTTTTAATTTAAAAAAAAAATATTTTATTTTAGATTTTATTTTACAATCTTTGTTTAAATGGAATAAAAATCATAATTAAAAAAATAATTTTGAAACTTAAGATGTGTGTTTCAAGTTGTAAGGACAATATTTTAGTGTTTTTTTTAATTAAATGATTAAACCACTAAACCACTATTTTCATAAAATGTGATTTTTGCTGAAGATGCTATGTTTTTTTTCTTAAAATGATTTTGACTGTCACGGGTGAAAGCAATATACTCTTATTATTATTTTTTTATATTTTATGTTTTAATTTTAATAATTTCTTTTTTTTATTTAATAAGACAATAATCAAAAATAACACTTAATATAATACTAATACTAAATAATACTAATAATAATGAACTAATTATAATTATTATTATTATTATTATTATTCAGATATTATAATAAAGTAATTCATTATAAATTGTTATAATAATAATAATAATAATAATAATATAAATTTATAAATAATATAAATTATTGTTATTATTATTATGTTATAATAAACTAATTATGGATTGTTAATATAATAATTTAATAAATAATAATAAGCAACAGAGTATTATTATTATTATTATTATTTATTAATATATTATTAATATTTAAAATGTATTTATTAATATATGAATATATTATTTTAGATTTAAGAATATTTTAAATTTTATTTTAAATTTTATTTTAAATTATTTTCATGACATGGCAAGATCAGTCATGGTTTTAAAATGTCAAATGAAAAAAAAATCATGATTAAAAATGTATTTATTATTGTTCTGTTACTATAATTAAGTAAATAATTATGAATTGTTAATATAATGATTTATTATTAATAATAGTAATAATAATAAACAGAAAACTATTATTTCTTCCATACTTCTTCTTCATCTTCTTTATTATTATTATTATTATTATTATACTTATTATTATTATTATTATTATTATTATTATTATTATTATTATTATTATTATTATTATTATTATTATTACCAACATGAATACAGACTGCATCTCACACATCCTTATCTGTCAGTGAGGTTTTTATGTTTCAGAATCAGGTTGTTTTATTCATTCATACTACAAGTATTATTATGAGTATTATATTTGACTTCAGACAGTCTATGTTTATATTCTTCACTGCCTTTCTCTGAAACGCACCCACAGACACATTATTCCTTCTCATAGTATAACATTGATATGATATTTGTTTGTGTGATTCTAAGTCATCCATGGAGGTTACGGTGGGACGGGCTCTACCCTCCCTTTCTCGCTATAATGCTGCAGTCAAGGGCCAAAACTCTCAGCCTCTGGCAGTGCGACGCAGTGCTGTGTTCCAGCTAGGAGTAATGGGATTAGCTATCTCTTACATAAAATGCTCCCTTGGCAGCCGTACATGCCCCTCGGCCATTCATCAATGTGGAAAGACACAGCAGTTATGAATACAGTGGAACCAGAATGCACTAGAGAGAACAACAACAGTGCAATAAATGTGTTTTCACTGTATTAATGATCTTTAAACATTCTGCTTCAATTTTACTCGTTATCTATTTTTGCGTTTTGTTGTATACGTGATGCTTTTTAAAGAAATTTTAAATTTCTTAAAAAAGGTGACAAATTCCACTCAGAAATTGCTGGAAATTTCACAAATATTTAAATTAAATAATAAATATATTGAAATTCTTACTTTACTTTTCTCAGAATTTTAGGTTTACATCAGTTTTGGAATAAAAAAATGTAAAAAGGTAATTGAGACTTTATTTAAACATGTTTGACTTTTCTTATTAGAATTGCAAGTTTATAGCTCGCAAATTTTTAATTTAGTTTTGATTCTGAGTTCATATCTCACAATTCCGAGTTTATATCTCATAATTTGGACTTTATATCACATAATTCTTTTTTTTTTTCTCAGAATTGCGATAAAAAATTCAAAACTGTGAGATATTAAAAAGACATTTAAAAAAATGCCAGTTTTAGGGTACTTTTTTAAACTGATTCATTAAAAAAATTGTGTTTTAAGAGTGTGCTATATTTATTAGAATATTATTTTACTTTTTTATTTTAAAAAGTGTTTTTTAAATTATTTTATTTTATTTTATTTTGGGAAGTGTCTTTACTTAGTAAATTGTTTTGATTTAATTTATTGTATTTTATTTTGGACAGTGTCTTTACTTTCTAAATTGTTTTTTATTTAATTTTATTTGGTTTTGTACAGTGTCTTTACTTACTAAAATTGTTTTTATTTTATTTTATTTTATTTTATTTTATTTTATTTTATTTTATTTTATTTTATTTTATTTTATTTTGGACGGTGTCTTTACTTACTAAATTGTTTTTATTTTATTTTATTTTATTATGTTTATGACTTTACTTACATGTCATAAACATAACTGTAATTGCAAGAATTGCAAGAAAAAGGTCTGAACTGTAAGATATAAAGTCTTAATTACCATTTTTTTTTATCCCAAGTGCAAAAGTGCAAAATTACAGCAAAATGTATCTTAATATAAATATAGGCAGAAATGAACTTGCATTATAAAATATCCATAATCTGTATGATGGTAACAATATAACCAATATAATTTGCTTCCCTAGCATGATTTGGTTTTATAAACAAAAACGCAACTCTTTTGCAGCATTACATTTACATATAGCCGAAGTCTTGCAAAGTATTTTATTTATTATTATTTTTTTGGTGATAAAATAGTTGAACATATTTGAGTCAGTTACATCGTGTGTGATTGCAAAAAGATAAATTTTTTCGGTCTGTTTGCTCTTAAAATTTTTGGTCTGTTTGCACTTATACTACAAGTATATTGTGCAAGGCATTGTCAGCATCTTCTGACACCTCACAGATTCCCACGAGGAACAGTCAGATCTCACCAACAATGGACTGTGTTTAAAGGAGGGATGAGAGAGTCTTACTGCGTAAAAGTCTTTATGGCTTTTCTTTGCTTCATTCTCTTTTTCTTAATGGAGAGGATGTGCAAGCACAACCTTCATTAAACGCGTAGATGATTACATGGCAGTCTGGGGGTCAAGCTGTCATGACCCCGTTATGCCCCTTGTTCAAGCATTGTCCTTTGGCGGAATGCTCAGGGGTTGATTCTAAACAAAATAATAGTGAAGTATTTTACATTTTTTATTTTATTTTATTTTATTTTGAACAGCGTCTTTATTTACATGTCATAAACATCAGTTAGTAAGTGCACTAGATTTATTAGAATATTATTTTAAAATGTTAATTTTAGAGCCTTTTTTAACTGATTTTTTAATAAAATAGTAGTTTTTGATTTTAACAGCATACTATATTTATTAGAATATTAATTTACAATTTAATTTATTTATTTACTACTTTATATTTATATTTTTATATTTATTAAAATTTATATTTATTAATTTTATTTTATTTTATATTTTAGTGTTTTATTTAATCCCAGTTAAGCCCCCAATGTTTTTATTTTATTTTATTCATTAATAAAATAGTGGTTTTTGGTTTTAACAGCATGCTGTATATTTATTATAATATTATTTTACAGTTTTTATTCTAAAAATAGATTTTATTTTAATTTATTTTATTCTATATTTTAGTGTTTTATTTCATCCCAGTTAAGCCCCCAATGTTTTTTTGTTTTATTTTATTTTTTGATTTATTTTTATTTTTTATTTTTGGGGCAGTGTCTTTATTTACACGTCATAAACATCAGTTAGTAAGTGCAGTAGATGTCTTTTTAAGACAATTTTAGGGTATTTCTTTAACTGATTCATTAATAAAATTGTGTTTTTTAGTTTTAACAGCATGCTATACATTTATTAGAATATTATTTAACAGTTTTTATTCTAAAATAGTTTTTAAAATAGAATTTATTTTATTCTATATTTTAGTGTTTTATTTCATTCCAGTTAAGCCCCCAATGTGTTTTTATTTTAATTTATTTTATTTTATTTTATTTTATTTATTTTGTTTGACTGTCTTTATTTACATGTCATAGACATCAGTTAGTAAGTGCACTAGATGTATTTTTAAGACAGTTTTAGTTTTTTTTTTTTAACTAATTCATTAATAAAATAGTGTTTTTTTGTTTTGACAGCATGCAATATATTTATTGGAATGTTATTTTACAGTTTTTATTCTAAAATAGAATTTATTTTAATTTATTTTATTTTATTTTATTTTTGACTGTCTTTATTTACATGTCATAAACATCAGCTAGTAAGTGCACTAGATGTCTTTTAAAGACAATTTTAGGGTATATTTTTTAACTGATTCATTAATAAAATTGTGGTTTTTAGTTTTTACAGCATGCTTATGTATTTATTAGAATATTATTTTACAGTTTTTATTCTAAAATAGATTTTATTTTAGTTTATTTTTAATTTATTCTATATTATTCTCTATTTATTCTATATTTTAGTGTTTTATTTCGTCCCAGTTAATCCCCCAATGTGCTATTTTATTTTTAAATTTATTTTATTTTATTTTATTTTATTTTATTGGACAGTGTCTATATTTACATGTCATAAACATCAGTTAGTAAGTGCAGTAGATGTCTTTTTAAGACGATTTTAGGGTATTTCTTTAACTTATTTGTTAATGAAATTGTGTTTTTTAGTTTTAACAGCATGCTATATATTAATTAGAATATTATTTTACAGCTTTTATTGTAAAATACATTTTATTTTAATTTATTTTTTATTTTATTTTATTAATTTTTGGACTGTCTTTATTTACACGTCATAAACATCAGTTAGTAAGTGCACTAGATGTCTTTTAAAGACAATTTTAGAGTCTTTTTCACTGATTCATTAATGTCGTTCTTTTGTGAATCATTCTGCGCCGGTTTGTTTCCATGTACTCTTAATGGCCTGGCATAGCTAAAAGTTCCTTAGTTAGGATGAGTCTCTGTTAGGCTGTTTGCTTGAGTTCCCACACTCTCTCTGATTAGCTTCCATTCAATAGCGGGCTTAAATAAGCAGTGCTCAGGTGGAGGAAGAGACCCCATGAGTCATCTTAGAGCTTTGATAAGACACTGCCACCAAATATCCTGAGCGAAGAGAGTTCAAGAGGATATTCTTTCCCCGTTTTCCTCCTCTTTTGCCTTTTCTTTCCATCCCTTTCCCCTCCTTTGTGCAGCTTCTTAAAGGCCCACACAGAAATGTTCAATTTCGAGACAAAAGGAGTCCAATTAAAGCTTCATTGTGGGACTGGTGCGGCCCAGGATACTTTGGCTAATCCTGCTTCCCCTCCTCCTATTTTCTTTTCTCCCTCTGCCTCAGTCTGAGAGTGTTCAGCAGTGATAAAATGATGTTTTGCCATTTTGGGATAATCAGCATTGGCTTATGATAACCATGCCCGTTAGGCCGATTAACAGTAATAGTCATTAGTGGTAGGCATGTGTTTCAGAATAGTGGATTTTGTTTTTTCTTTTTGTAAAATTTGTAGTAAATATTGTGTAAAATAAGTGATATAATTGCTGTGTCTCAATTTCTATTGTTAAATTGTATTATGCATATTATAACAGTAAGTATACTACAAGATCTTTCAGTCTATTGATAATATTCAATATATATCTCATTATTGATTTATTTGACAATAATATTTATTTTTATTTTAGTATTATTTCTATACTATTATATTATTTCTATAATATTTCAATATTTCTATACTATTATATTATTTATATAATATTTCATATTTCAAATGAGCTAATTTTATTATTTTTAGTATTTTAAATTAAGTTTTAGTAACTTAATCAAACAATTAATCGTGATTAATTACATCCAAAATAAAAGTTTGTTTATTGTATTTATTATGTATATATAAATACTATTTTTTATGTTATGCTATTTTATTTTAGAGTCTTTTAAACAGATTCATTAATAAAACAGTGTTTTTGGCGTACTCTATTTATGAATATTAGAATGTTAATTTATCATTTTATTTTAAAATAGTTTTTTATTTTATTTTATTATTTTATTTTTAAAAATAAAATAGTGCTTTTTTGGTTTTAACAGCATACTATATTTATAAATATTAGAATATTAATTAACATTTTTTTATTTTAAAATAGTATTTTTATTTTATTATTATTCTTTTTTTAATAAAATAGGGGTTTTTGGTTTTAACAGCATACTGTATTTATAAATATTAGAATATTAATTCATAATTTTTATTTTAAAATATTATTTTATTTAATTTTATTATTACATTTTATTTAAAAAAATTAAAGTGTTTTTTGCTTTTAACAGCAAACTATATTAATATTAGAATATTAATTTAAAATTTTTATTTTAAAATAGTATTTTTATTTTATTTATTTTTTTAATAAAATATAGTTTTTAGGTTTTAACAGCATAATATAGTTATGACTATTAGAATATTAATT